>NW_009710218.1:0-42714 GCF_000703405.1 Apaloderma vittatum | reverse complement strand
AGAGTGTCAGATGTTAAAACAGCTGTGGAGTTCTTCCAAAGGACTGGATTCATTATTCAGCTACTTGCAAGACAAAATTTATGAAGTCTGATGTCTTGGCCTAACTTAAAGAGAAAAATGCTCTCCTTGTGAACAGAGGCAAACATTACCTGTGTTTGAAAAGCAGAGGCAATGCATCAGTGAGGAATTTGTGACAGTGTATCCTAACACGTGCGGTTGTGTCGATTTCCTTGTGAGCTACACACTGCTTGTAGCTGGTTTGATTTTGTGTAACCGAGATGTAGGCAGGCTTGTTCAGTGCACATAATCTCTGCAGAGGGCTGCATCTTTCACATTGCTCATCCAGATTAAAGTATACATTCCATGTGCTGGGAAGCACCAAGAGGCCCAGTAAAATGGTTTTTTTGTCTGTCCTTCTTAACTTATTCTTGCTGTTGCGACACATCTGGGCTGACACAGAGGGCTCGATCGAAAAACTGGGTCAGCACAATATTATGTCGACCCAAACGCCATCCTTTAGAAATATTTTAATTATTTTTTTCTAACAGTGTAATGGAAAAAATCTGATAATTTATATGTATAATATGTAAAGTTAGTTTTACAAAAACTACTAGGATTTCTTTGTTGAATTTATTTAACTTATTTATTTGTGTTCATATTCAGCTGTTTATTCATCACAGACCTTACTTTCAAACTTCCCTTGACTGAATAAATGGCATCACATGAGAACGCAAACACATTTTTAGCAGCAAATTGTGTAGAAAAATAAAGACTATATAGAAAACATGCAGAATGCTGTGGACAGTAAAAGAAACAGCCACGTGCATGCTCCTCGAAGTGTAAAATTGCACAAGAAAATGTATGAAATAGATTCATTTGCCAGGCTTAAGAGAAGCAAAGTGGATTCCGAAACAGTGAGTCCTCCTTAAGTGTCTCTTCACTTTCTGCCTTCTTGAGGAGCATTGAAGGGCTTGCCAGTGAGATGCTTTATTTCAGTTTACTATATTCCTGTTAGCCGGATACCAGTAACAGGGTGAGTGGTGCCGTTATGTGGCATTGTACTGTTTTTCAGGTTTAAACAATCCTTTTTGGTCTGAAGTCTAAAAGCAAATCCTTATAAGCCTTAGTCTAGTTGCCTGATTCCTCAGGTGTGAGATAATTTCTGCTCTGGAGGCCTTTGGGCGTGGGCCAGCAGTTTATACAAGGTGCTAGGCGCTGACCTAAGTGGAGGGGGAGGTTTTGTTTTGCTTCTCCCAGCTCTCCACATCTGGCCACCCCAGTGTCTGTTACAAGAACCGACGGCTATCCATAAAAGCAGTCCACAATAAATGACAAAAATCCAATCTGCTCGTTCAGAATGTGATCCTAGTACTTTTCAGTGACACTGACTGACTTGTGAACACTGGATCTCTCTCAGTTCTTTCTTGCTAGTAAGGCAATTAATATGGAAATGACACAAGCACGCTCTGTGACTTCACCTGCCATTTTAGGGCACCCAAATTAAAACCTCTTGAAGCAGAAGTTTTGCACATTTGTTTGCTTCGTCATTTGTGCGCTTGCTCTCCATCCCTGAGCTCGGTGACCTGCTTGCGGTTTTAACCTCTGCAAACAAGGCTGCTGGGTTTTCTCCTTCCCCCTATTTCCATGAAGAATTTCGACAAAGCCTTTGTAAAGTTAACAAACAGGTGATTATAGCAAACAGTAGCCTTTGACACAGCCACGTAATATTTCTTTTTCCACAAATAGAAGTGCTGTTTCTATGGGCTAATTGTACCACTGAATTTTAAGGAAATCATTTCCCTGAAGGCAGAAGTTCTGATGGAAATTCTTCATTAAAAAGACAAAATCTGGCTTCTAATTAGCCTGTTTCAAATGTTTTCCAGAAAAACTTATCAAAACAAGTAGCTTCTTTTTAAGTGTCTGAAACAGAACTCTGAACAACTATTCGAAGTGACAGATGCACCACTTGGTTTCTACCAACACTTGCTTATTTCCGCGACCTGCTGGCAACGCTGGGGAGCGCGGACACGGGGACTCGCTTGGGTCAGGACCGCAGGACCCGCTCCTCCGCCAGCGCGCGCACGCGAGTCGCCTCTGTGGCAGTCCCAGGAAAACCAGAGGGGTTACTCAAGTGAAAACCACTGACATGCATACGTGTTTGCACAACCAGGCCTCCAGCGTATGACTTCAGAGAAAAAAAATTAAAAAGAAAAAGAAAAGGCAATGGAAAGTACGATGATTCCTCAATTTCCTTTTTTTCCTTTATTCCCGTCCAGAGAGCCATAACTCCTAGTCATGTGTTAATAAGATATTATGAAGTTTATTTCAATACTATGCTTGTTTTTTGTAGATAAATATTGAAAAAATGCTCAGCAATGTGAAGGTATGCTTTCCATACGAGATTTTCAAACAGAGGAGAATCATAAGTTGTTAGACCTTTAAACTGCATCATTTCATCTGAATTTTCAGATATCTGTATCTTAGCATTTTTTATGACAAAAGAATGGTTGAAATACATTTTCTATACTTATTTTTCCATTAAAGCAAGCGCTAACCATAGTTAACATTTTTAATTATTCATATCTATACAGTTACAATCTAGTTTTCATTGAATCTATTTTCCCTTCTAAAAAGAGTAATAAAAATGTCAAAAGCTTCTTTTCCAGTATTTAAAGATCAGAATCAGTTTTCTCTTGTGTTTCTGTCCTTACTAGGTATTCAGATATCTAGATGTACTGTACATATTAGTCTGGGTACCTTTACTAATATTCACAGTATTTAAGATTATAAATGCAATTTGTTGTTAAGTATGTTATTTTATTCTTGTGTAAATTGTTTTGTACAATCTTTAAAAATCTACAGTTTTGCATTTGTAGATATTAAAGGTAAGCAATTTATTTTGTGTTGTCCTGCATGTATATTTTTGCTGTAGATACGTGTTGCTTAGTTTACTATTTCAGTACATTTCTGTTTAAATGAATAAGCTTACAAACTTTAATACAGTATATATTTTCAGAATATAAACTTTTATATTTCTGTGGTAGGTTAGGGTATGCGTTTTAGGCAATCTTTTTCACTACTATTAACTGTTCTTTTAATCTATAATATAATGGTTTTGTGCCAATAGTTTTTCATTAGAATAAACTGCTCTTTTAATGTTAGGGATAAACAGATAATTTTGGTTGGGGTTTGTTTTATTTTGGTTTGGTTTCATTTTTTTTAATTATTATTATTTTGCCAGCCTTTACAGTTTTAAATGTAACTTATAAATGTATTGCATTTGTGAATAAGCCTTACCATTAGGTACAAGAAATCTTTAAAGCTACATAATCGCCTATGTAGTACTAAGGACTTCCCCAAATAATTGCTGTAAGAAAGTTAGCAAATGAGAGTACAGGGCCTTAAGTTTTTCTTGTGAAAAGGATAATACGGGTTGTTTCTTTCGAACAACATAGGTAGACTTGTCAGCATGGGCTTTGTTATATATAAACTGTGCATTTGTGCTCCCAACCACGGTAGTTTAATCTCAGGCTTTGTGTGGCTGGGTCTATAAAAGTCAAATCTGGCTAAAGCCAGCACTCTTTAGGAGACACTAAAGAAGTTTACATAAGAGACTTATAGACAATCTTAATCATAGTACATTTGGGTACTCGGTATCCTAGATGTGTTATCTGTGTCTGCCCAATTAACCGTATGTTTTAAGCCATATTAAATCTCTTTACTGCTACTTTAAATACTACACTGAAAGTCATTCACTAGCTTGCTTACTCACAGACAGGATTTTAATTTTTAGTGAATAAAAATATTATGCCTTCCATAAAAACAAAGGACCAAAGAACTGCATTATTCTAACGAAGCATTAGTTCCTTCGCCAGTGAACTAGTTTGACATTTGAACTGAAGATCAGATAGTCTCTTTCTGCTGCAAACACTGCGTTCTCATCCATGTCAAGCATAAGGGGAAAAGATGTATCCACTGACCTGCTGGGAAAGGAGTGACGTTCAGCTAGGATGGCATGTCTATTGGTAAGGCTTATTACCAAACCTCTGAGATGAAGCAAAGAACCAAAAATTCACAAATTATGTCAATGTAAATTTATTTTCGGAACTTGCACAAAGAATTAATTGTAGAACTTGGCAAATTAGGCCCTTAAGTTATTTTGTCAGAACGCCATGGAACAGACTAAAACAGTTTCTAATATTTGTAATGATGAGTACATATTATAATATTATAAGGGTACAGGCACCCCTATATCACAGTGTTGTAAATATTTTCTGAAACTGGTACAGTACTGAGGGACTTGTATCTTCTGATATATCAAATATTGACTGTCTAGATCAAATTGTACACAATTTATTTGTTGATGGTCCTGTAACTAGTGTATGGACACATTTCTGGGTGCCTTAGAAGTTGTATTTTTCATGTGTGTTAATATGCAGTATTTATACATTGTGAGAAGCTGCTTTGAATAAAAACATTGAAACTTCATTTCAATGCAGTGATTTTCAGTTTTACATAATCAGAATGAATGTTGTAAGTAGTAGTCACAGACCTATATATTATATATGATAAAGCTATTCACGAACTTCTGCCTTTCAAAAGAAAGTAGCTGTATAGCAGGCTTTTTAAAAGAGAAATTAAACTGAAAACTTTTTTCCAAATGGCAAAAACCAGGGCACTACAAGACACTGCTATTGCAGAACTCTGTGAAATCATTTATCATGATCTGTCTCACTTATCATTTCGCCATCAAATCCAAGACAACTGCCGAGAACTGTCTTATAAATACACTTCGAGGACGTTCTCCAACATTATCCCTTCTACTATTTGATATGTGCATGTCACATAAAGCCTATCTGCCCAGAACCAACCATTGCATGCAGCATTTTGACCCCCCATGAGGGAATCGGATTTTGAAGCAGTATTTGCCAGGGAGGCCAAGATTCAGCCAAGAACGCCCTTGGTGCAGTGTGAAGCTGGATCACTCTGTGGTCCTACTACATGGTCACACACAGCAATCCTTCCGTGAGGTCTTTGCTGTACAAGGGGATCATTTGGCCGTAGCATCCATGAGTGTTGTTTCCAGTCATGTATCTCCCATGATTAGAAGAGTACCCATGAATTACTTCTGCCTGGGGCAGAAAAGGAAGAATGTTTTTACAGAGAGCCAGTGTCCCCCAAAGCACCTATACAACAAGGTCTGGAAAAATGACCTACACTTGATTCAAAGGACAACTATTGTGTTCTAGCAAGTATATTGGTTAGCTTTAAACTGACAGACGCTGGTAGCAAAAACTGTGGTCAGCTATTTAGAGCAGAGGATTGAGCAATTTAGTCTTGCTTCACCATCAACAAATCCAATTATTTATTACAGTGGCTCTTGTCAGGACTTAGCTTACCATAGCTTGCCCTGGACTGTAAGCAGTGTGCACACGATGAATGAAGTATGACACCTTTCTTGTCTAATGGTTTTATTGATAAGTTTTGGGTTTAATGTCACTCATAGCATGGAGAGAGTTTCAAATTACTGAGAAAGCTAGACTAACAGCCCACTCCAGAATTCAAACCATTTGAGTTATGCTAGCACTACTTTGCTTTAATTTCTACTCCTTCTTTGGTTTCACAAAATTTGCTCATTACAAATATATAATAAAAATAGAACCTTTAAAAACTTTGTTGAATTCCCATTATTAAACCCACCTGGCTTGATACAATAATTTCCACCTAATTGGAACTGTCTAAAATACTATGGGGGAAAGAAGGAAATCTTCATTTTGGGAAAAGGAAACAGTCTGTCGTTTAGTAACTTTAAAAATCCTAACGTAAACTGTACCACCTTTCCTCTAGGACTTCCTGGCACTGGTGTCACTTAAGCAAATTGAGCAGATCTAAGGCAATGCCACCAGCATCAGTGGAGATCCTCCTACTGACTGCAGTTGCTTCTAGGTCAACCCCAGAGGCTGACAGACACCACAGCAAATTCCCTCACCATAATAGTACAGGCAATATCTTGTTGCCACCATCTTCAGAAAATAACGTGGCACTGATCAGAAAGATATAAGAAGGAGCATAAGAGGCAGGGTACAATATCCTTAGTTCAAAATTTAACAGCAGTGTCTAAGAAATTTTGAATAAAATTCCCTATTTTCAATTTTATCACTACTTTTGTTGACAAAAAGACATGCTCTGCTGTGTTTTAATCTTCCTCAACTCTTCAGTCATATTTATCAATTTGGATTCTGGATGACTTGGATTCTGTGGTATCTGTGAAACTTATTCTAGACATCAGTCGTAGACAGAAACACATGGGTGAACAACTATAAAGAGAAAAGTGAAAATGCTCTTTGCAACAGAGTCATGTTTGAAACAGGGGCTATTGAACTGCCACTGCCTCCTAAGACATTAAACAAAAAGCTGCATCTAACATAACGAAAAATTATTTAAACACTAAGCGGCAATATTGACTTGTTAGGATTAAGCTAATTGCTGTCATCTAGGAGTAAGGTATTCACAGCCATCCAGAAATGTGTTTCTGATGTGTTTGTAAATAAGTGCTACAACTTGTAGTACTCAAAAAAGATTAGCACTTTCATACTGCTGTCCTTCCAACCTTCTGGTTAGAGCTCACATATGCTGCCTTCCAGGCTCTAGGGTATTCACTTTCTATAAGAGGTTCATTAAATGGATAAAGGCATTCATGAGAAACTCTTCCTATGCCTAATTATTCAAGATCTGCATTATCTTAGCCTCTCGCTTGTTTATTTTGTATGCAGCTGCAGCGAGTTGTTTGTCAGGGACTCAGATTCCGGCAAACAATTCCCTCCAAGTCCACTTTTTGCCCATTAGGCTCATAATGAGCAACAACTCAAAACTCCTGCCAGCTGAGCTGCCAAGGGATTCCCTGCTGCTTCAGGGGTAAAGGTCAGAGGAACAGGGCTTTGCTGATCAGCAGCAGCATGCCCACTGCTTGGAGTGCAGGGTTTGGAGTTGACAATTGCCCGACCCTGATCCTCCCTTTATTTCTGAAAGCAAGCCTTAATAATAGCAGTGGTCCAGCCCTCTGTGGGTTGTCCTGCCATAATGACCTTTCAACACTCCTTTGCCCAGGGCTGCTCCCTGGACTGGCATCTGAAGCAATGGGAGTTATTAGCTGCAAAGCAACCTGCAAGTTTCTTACGCCAGTCACCAGGTCCACCTGAAAAAAGCAATGGACAAGGTGATGCTAACACCTCTGCCAGCCCAGCACCGTGCTATGCCTCAGTTCATCAGACCAGAAAAACAGGACATCATATTTTTCATGTATTTGCATGTAACAGATAGACTTAGTTTCCTGGATGCTCATGTGATGCCAGCTCGAAAGAAATATCCCAAAACACACTAGACGTGGTAGGATTCATCTTCCATACATGGCTGTAACGAGTTGTAACACAAAGACACTGCCCCTCTCTAAATGTTTGTTAAATGAATCCACTTTCGCTACAAATCTGTTGCAAGATTAAATAGCTTTCAAGAAGTAGGCTGCCATATAGCTCATTTGAAAGGCTAAATTTTTTCCCAACTGTTTCAAGTACAAGAAAATCCAACAGCACTCCATTTGTGATTCAAGCACTTGGTAAACACACTCCACAATCGTACCATGGCTGTGTGCCAACGAAATGGTGAGTCAGCAGGCAGGGTAGGGAATCAAGTGTCAAGAATGCATTTAACCCTCACTCCAGAGAACACTTTTGTTATGAACAGAATAAAAACACTCCATTAAAAAAAATATTACTGGAATTTTGTCTCCGTAAGTACAGGCAACCATCTTCATTTTCCTCCAACTCACAGAAGCTCTCAAATTTTAAATTAGGACAAATGCTTAAGAAAATAGCAATCAACAAACTGATGAGAAGGAAGTTCATGAATGTCCAGTCCTATGATCCTTATTCTGACAAAAATCCCACTGATAATCCTGGCAAGGCTGAGTGTGGAAGGGTTTCATGAGAGCATTAGAATCAGTAATACTAAATACTCGTACAGATATAAAAAGAAGTACATTTTCCTAATGAAAATACAGTTCAAATGATCTGTCGTATTCCCAAAGGGGTATCTGTGCATGCTACTTTGCTTCACAGTGTTCTTGTGGAGTGTTTGATGAGATTTTCTAAATTATTTTTAAATTAATCCCTCTTAAGAAATTCCCCACTGAAGCATCACTTTGTGTTATCACCCTGGATATTCTATTCAGGATAGCAAAAAAGGATAAAAAGACTGAGGATTAAAAAAAAAATTTAAAAAAAGATTTGAAAGAGGACCCAATCTTCCATCTGAAAACATGAACACTCATTTATAAGGCTGTTAAACACTGCCAAACCAGAATGGCAGCATTTTATACCTACTTTCTTACTCACTCTTCACAGGTGTAAATAACCACATTGGACACCTGTGGAGGAGGAGAAAGAGGGGGGAAGACTCTACGTATTACCTTTACAGTATTAGTTAAGGGTAATTATAGACCAGCTGTGAACTTCCAACTTACCCTCATTAAGAAACAGAAACAGCTCCCAGTTAAAGGCTGGAAACAGCTAGCTCTGCCATACCCCGTGTTGCTCAATCCTACAAATTCCTACACAAACAAGTAAGTTTTTTTACATAGCTTGTCCCCTTGAGCTCCATGGCCTGAGCCATCTTCTACAAGAACTCAACTCATACGCAGTAACATCCATTTAATATTATTGTTTGTCCTGGATTAAGCCTGGGTTGTGAAACTACAGCAGTGGTAAGAATAAGTTTGTACAGACATTTAATGTATGAGCAGGGTAGAAATACTCATAGGTTCCCTGCCCAGAGCTATGAAAGAATTCTCCCATATAACAGCCCAAAGTTTAGACAAAACCATCACCTCCAGCACTAAGAAGCAAACCCTGTCAAACCTGGCCGCAGTGAGTGAAAAGACTTTGACCCCAACCTTCAGCTCTGTCCTTCTGCCAGATGGCAAAAACCTAGGGTGCTTCTACAGACTGGAAATACAAAAGTACAGCAGAGGAATGACTTTGATGAGAAACTGATGTCACTCACTGTGAACGATTCTGTCATGGCTCGCGCTTGGCTTACACAAGTGTGAGAAGAGAATCAGGTCCTGCAGAACTTCAGTTTTGAAAGCAAATTCCCCATGTATACTGCTAAATTCCTCCATCTGAAATTCATAAAGAAAGAGGAATGTAGAAGATTGTCAGCTTGCAGTATTAAGCTTGCAGTTTATGGAAGGAAATCATGACACATCTTTCCTGTACGCAGAAAGCTCTAAGCAATCTTCCATCGTTATCCCAGCGCTAATTCCCAGAAATCCTGCAGAGCTCCAGAACTCTCTAGAGTACTCCTTCATATACCCAGCATTCCTCCATTAAAAACTGTCTAAAAAAAATCCAGTTAAAATAGGAACTTATTTGCCCATTCTCCCATTCCCTTACCCAAACACCTTTCTGGTTTTCTGCGTGTACAGCCCTGGGCTGTGATACCAGTTTACGCTGCCTGCAACGTATTGAACAGGAGAGTAAGGGACCCGGTGAACTGAGACACGCAGTGGCACCACATGACTAACACAATTGATTTAGCAGCAGAAAAATCTGAATGCTTTATAACTCGGTGGCTTGTTGGATGAAGGCTCTTCACCCAACTAAAAATGTGAATTATTGTTGAGAATTTTATTTATACAGTCTCTGCAATTTTTATGCAGCAAGCATAAGCAGAGACTGTTTTAAATAATTTCAGATACTCAGCACTAAATAAGTGGCTCACTTTCAAGAAACAACCCAGAAAAAACATTCCACAGAATGTCAAATATATTCCTTCAAACGGGGAGTTACATTTCATCGAGGTGGATGCTTAAGTGGAGTAATTCTCAGTATGGGGACTGTTTTCATCAATAGTTGTTAATTAAGTAGTAAAGTACGAATAAAATGTTTAGTCAGGTTGCATTTAAGTACCACTATAATGATATGTAATTACTAAAAAAGAGTGCAAAAAACATGCTGCAATAGACTGCATTCAGTTTTCATGTGCTATGCAAATCCATTTAAAAACAGAAAGGATTCCAATGTCCACTGTACAGTGGCCAGCGTACAGGCAAGCTATGAAAGTCTAAGTCACTGAGGAGAGGCTTTTATTTAAAAGCACACTTTAAGCTTCTCTAACATGAGCTACAAAATTTAGGAGATTTTTAAAATAAAAATTTTGAAATATCCAAAGCACTGAAAAAGACTACCACAAGCACAAAGACATGCCACCGTAAATGGACTGAAATTACATCATAAATGAAAAAAAATTTTATTCATATTCCTATCACATACAGGAACAACTAAACACACAGCAGCAGTGAGGCCAGCAGCTCTCCTGCACAGTCATAATGAAAAAACACCAGGAAAAAAGGAAGATCCTGCCAGGAAGCCCACAAATACGCACTGAGCGCACCACGGGTGACGTAGCAGAAACCTGGCCCCAGCAGCACACAGCAAGGGGTCGGGCCCTCAATTCCAAAGTGAACTTGGTGGGAGAGACACCAAAATGTTCTGCTGCAGCTAGGTACGGTGAGGTAGGTGTCGTTCTCTGTGCGCAAGCAAAAGGTGCAGTAGACAAAAGAAAGTCGGCACAGCTAGGGTGAATTTCGACCAAAAGAAAATGCAATTATTTGAAAGTGAAAACTGTGTCAACGAAGGTAAAGGCTCAGGGGGAAAAAAAACAAAAGGATGAAGTTGAAATGCAGTCTCACAAAACTACCATCATAGGAGAAATTAAATAAAAAGTACTTGAGATAACAAAGTTTATAACTTAGCTATAATTTATATTACTATCTTCAGCAGACAGCAACCAGTAACACCGAGTATGAAGAAATTCTGACTTTCTAACAGCTTCTGTTGCTGATGACAGTAGTTCTGCACTTGCGACACGAATGCAGTAAGTAGCTGACTGTCTAATACATCCCAAAGTTTCGTGCAGAATCTTTATATTCTTTATAAATCTTTATATTCCTCAGTAATAGGCACTGGTGTCTTTTAGACTAATTAACAACGGGCTGCTGCGAACATGGGCCCCAGTTCCAGAAAAGGCAGTTTGCTCTTAAATCAAATTTAAGTAACATTCATATAGGTACTATGAGGACAAAGAGTTAATGAATATACATAATTATTTTGAAAACTTATTTTATTTTTACTCTGTGTTAAACTAAAGCTTGGCAGGCCCTTCCAATCTGAATAATACTATGATTTGCAAAATAACATGGTGCATCTCTGCCCCACTGAAACTCTCAGATTTCCTGAGGCTGTAACTTTTTGTTTTAAGGTGACCCGCGGAATGACTGGACTGCACAACCCAGCAGCAATGGGGCTCCTTTCCAAGTCAAAGAAAACAGAGCATCTCCCCATGAGATTTTTTTCAAAATTTGCATCAATGGAAATTAAGTACCAAATTTCCATAGCTGCTTTTCAGAACCTGTCTTTTGTGTCTTTGTTGGCAAGCTTTCTCTGAGTGTTTAGGCAAAGTCTTTGTTCTCTTAGAATTGTGCCAATAATCCCTCTTACAATACAAAAGTGCCTGCTTTTGTGAGCGCTGGCTGACTGCAGTAAGTCCACTGAGGTAGCATTTTGAGCATGTGCTCACTAATGCAGCTTTCAGAGTGTCATATTCTTAACATGTGTCACAGCCATATGTTTAAAAACATTCTTTCTTGAAAATAAGTCTTTGTATCACCTTACAAAACAGCGGTGAGCTGAGACACTAGATTGGTGGAGGCTTGGATTATTTTTGCCTGTGCATTACTTGCATGTGATCTACCCAAACACTAAATCACAGTTTGGGTTTTCTAATTAAAGCAGCTCACCACAGGTTATATACATGAAAATAACTGTCTTTTTAAAACAGGAGGAAGGTCTTGTTCATTTGCCAAGAACGGTAGATTTTTTAGAGATTCAAATCTTAGCACTAGAAAAATAGGTCATCTTCAACTGATACAAAAAGAATTATAACGAACCAAGAACAAAAAGCCAAACCCACATGCTTAGGGTGAGGTTCTCACCCTTTAAGTCAATTAATGTTCTAAAATGTTCTCTTTTCTGTTCTGTGAGACGTCATAATTTTCTCTGTGTAGAACCTGTGCTTTGAACATTAAGGAAGATGACATTTATATTATGGGAGTATGATTTGCAGTGGGTTAATGTTCTACTTTGTGAACAGATTACCAAGAAAGAACCTTCCCTTGTCATAAAAGCCACTTTTTTCTTTGGATTCAGAAAGCTGATTTCACCATGTAACTGAGTCATCGAGGAGACCGCTGAACAGCAGCATCAGCCAAGAAATAAAGATTAGATTGCATCTGCTTCTGCTCAATTCTGCACCTTGCTTTTGCCCAAACCCATTTGTACTTAGTCACCACACTCTGTTCAGGACTCCCCTTGTACAATACGCACAGCAGCTTGTTTTCCAGATGTGATGATCCATGAAGAGACACTGCTGAAGCCAAACAGGAACATCATTGCCACCCTCCCCGACAAGAGCCGTGACCAGTCAGTCACAGGAGTATTTTTGCTCTCTCTCACTGCCTACTGGACATTCCACTGTCTTTGCAAAGTAGAACAGTTTCAATGGGAGGCACTGAGAAAACCTTCCTTCGCTTCTAAGTACCCTCTTCATCATTTGGGATATAGTTTTAGATGTTGCATGAAATCCATGAAGTGGATGAAGGCATTACAGCTATACTTCCCGCATCTCATTTTCTAGTGGGAAAAAACATGATACTGGATAGAAACAGATAGTATCTCTTCATTGTCCTTTTTAGTTTTGCTTGAGTTTTCCAGCTTGGTTCTGGATCCCTTGCTCCAATACGTTTAGATACATAAGCACCTAACTTGCTATGGATCACATAAACCTTAAGATTCAGGCACTGCAATGCTGGCCAATGCAAGATCTAAATTAACCATTTAGTCCATACACTTGGAGGTTCAGGTTTTACAGAAGAAGTTCTGATGTTAGAGATCGTTGCAAGATAGACCCCCAGAATCCAGAAGTTCATTTTGTACAGAGTTCTATGTTACATTTTTAGGAAAATTACAGAATCACAGAATGTCTTAGGTTGGAAGGGACCTTAGAGATCATCTAATCCAACCTCCCTGCCATGGGCAGGGATACCCTTAACTAGACCAGGTTTCTCAAGGCTTCACCCCACCTGGCCTTGAACATCTCCAGGGAGGGGGCAGCCACAGCCTCTCTGGGAAATCTAGTCCAGGGTCTTGCCACCCTCGCACTGATCAATTTCTTCCTAAGGTCCAATCTAAACCTATCCTGCTTCAATTTAAATCCATTTCTCCTTGTCCTATCTCTGGACACTCTTGTCAAAAGTCCCTCTCCAGCCTTCCAGTAGGTTCCTTTCAGGTATTGTAAGGCAGCTCTAAGGTGACCCTGGAGTCTTCTCTTCTCCAGGCTGAACAATGTCAGCTCCCTCAGCCTATCAGTTTTCCTTTATTTCATGTTTTCCATATATTCATTATATTCATTTCTTAGCTACAAAGCAGGATGTTACATGTCACACAGCAGCGTAAGTTAAATTCAAGGAACGTTCCCAGACTGATTAGTAAATAACACTAAGTCACTTAATTAAAACAAAACCAAAGCAATTGGAGCATTAGGATACTGCATTGTCACTGCAAACCGACAGAAGTATCATGATAGTATGTATACACACAGCCAGAGATCAGACACAGTGCTCATACATGCATAATATAATCAAGCAAAGAGGAAAAGTTGTCTCACTTAAGAATTCATAAAACTGAACACAGACTGGGCAAATTCACTGGCTCCAATGTGGCAGCAAAGTGATCAGTAACACCCGAGCCCTTTTCCCATTTCTGTTTCTTTCCCGGTCTTTGGTGTTGGCATTACAACAGCGATGAGATCCCAAACTCAGATTCGGCTCTGTTGCCAAGATGCTGTGGTAACACAGAGACGTAGCTCCTGCCCCAGAAGGAGGAAAATTCACCATCAGAAATGCAGAGTTATAAATACAGATATGTGTAAATTTAATATCGACCTTGCTGTAGTAAAATCAATGAGAGATTTTTTACCAACTTGAGTGGAAATAGGATCAAGCCCAGAGATGGGAGACATGCCAGTTTTGCTCCTCAGACCACCTAGCCTTTGCACAGTCTCATTTATTACAATCATCACATTAGAGGGAGGTCTTCAGGATCAATACAAAGCAGAGACACAGTAAGTTTGTATGAGATTTAAAAATGGGGTTTAAGGCTGAGGAGACAAAAGACAAGTAGGAAGAAGCACAGGTTAGCAGCTGATACAAACCGTTACAACTCTAGCAGAACTGTAAACTTCATGAACACAGGCCTTAGAAACCAACAGGGTAAGTACAAAAAAATGAAGTTGAAAATGGAGTCTTACTACAAGAAAAGAGGATGGCTGAGTGCATTTTTTTATAAAGGTAATTAGGGGAAATAAAAACTGAGATTTGGAATTATTCAATGCATCTGTAGACACTAAACCGAGTTTTCCAGAGAAGCTGTGGATGCCACCTCCCTGGAAGTGAGGCCAGGCTGGACGGAGCTTCGAGCAACCTGGTCTAGTGGGAGGTGTCCCTGCCCAGGGCAGAGGGGTTGGAACTAGATGATCTTCAAGGTCCCTTCCAACTCAAGCCATTCTACAATTCTATTATATGATTCTATGATGTGTTGTCAGTCCACACAGTGAAAGGTATTAGAAGAGCTTTCAGTGATTTGAAGGGAAGTAGGAAGTAGCCTAAACATAAGGGATGGAGTAATGCACTGACTAATTTACATAGTATTTTGAAGTCTATGAACAATAACTGTTCAAACAATCACAGAAATGTAAGGAGTGTGCAATGACATTAACAAGCAAATGAGCAGTTAGTAAGTATCACATGATTGATTTTCAAGTTCATTGTTATGAAGCACATTTGATTCAAAAACTGTAAAGACACTTCCACTGTGACCGACAGCAAGACAAATGAATTAGGGACTGCAAGCCAAAGAGTCTATTTTAACTCAAAATAAATGTTGATTACTCATCTCTAGTCAACAACCCTTTTTAAAATGCTGGAAGTAATTTTAAAACCCCAAGGAATAATGGAATTTAAATTATTTGTGAGGGTGGAAGACTGGAAAGCTTTCATACATGACCAATCATTCACCAGAAAAAATATCAGATGCTCTGCTGCATTGTTTAATCATATTTACAGGAAATTTATTTTTTCCCCAAATTAAACTCCAGCCAATACAGCTCAATGCAGGCACATCACACACAGAATTTGCTCTCCATTCTTTGCAGTTTAAGTTTGTTGCAATCTACTGTTTACTTTTCTCATGGTCATATGTGAATTTCTAAATGAATCAGTACATTCAAATCAATCAAATTAATCACTTCATACTCTAAATGAAGTTCAAATGAATTTGTATGAATCAGCCAGCTTAAAGAGAAAACAAGTAAGTAGGTGAAGGTGATAGGTTAAGCTATACAAAGTCCAAGTTCAATTCTCTGCTCCAGCAAAACACGTGATGTGATGTATGAACTGCTTTTGGTCTCAACTGGCAGAAATACTTTGGTACTTTTCAACAAAATCCCCTAAAGCAGGTTGTATCAATAAAGCACCTTACTCCACCATCAGTTTCTCCTTCCATCCAAATTATCACACTAGACTCCAAAAATGGGCTCAACTGATCAAGTCAAGAGAGAGAGAATAAAAATAAAAGCCTTTTAAAAACCCAGCTACTAGAAGGTAACAAGATACTAAAGTTCCTCTGAAAAACAAACAGCATCATACAGACTAACCGTTCATCCACAGATGAGAGAAACTTAGATTTCTAGCTCTGCCTTTAAGCAAATGCAAAATAAAGAGACTAAGAAATTAGTCATTGAACAAGTGTATTTGTAAATAAATAATACGTATTGCACAAATGGTCTCAATAAATCTCTTTTTGGAAAGGGCATAACTCCGTACAGACTGAGACCAGTGATACACACAGGTTAATTTCCACAGATCAGGATTAGAGCCTTGGACCTTCTGCTGAGGACCTAGGTATTTCCACTTGTGCTGGGCCAGACCTTCAGCAGGTATCAGTCAAGTAATCTCTACAGGAAATCTAGCAAGGATATACTGAGAGAAAAATACAAAAGAAAAAGAAGTCCCAAAAGTCCTTTACTGTAAAGTCAGATACTATTTGTGGATGGTAGGTGAACCTCAGCACTGAGCTTCAATATAAGGCAGATAACTGCAAAGGGGAACATATTTCCATCTGGGCACAACTCCAATTTTATATTAATAAACTGCCTCTTTTTTTGTAAACAGAATCAATATCCTGTTTAAAAGTGATTCTCAGAAAAGCAGGATATTAGAAAATATTAGTATTAAACTAATCAAACTTCTGCTCATGAAATGTTGTTAACGTTAATGGATAATTTTTTTTTGTTTTTCCAATGTAGATTCACATGTACATTGAAAACATTACCCTAAACATATGAACTCTGTGCTCATTTGAGATACACAAACGCTACATATTTTATTAGTAATGGTGATTCCATGAACACTAAATTAGTACAGTTTCTACTTCCAGGCATTATGAATTTAAAATATGACACAATTTTTCAGGTGGAATCAGACAGAATACATTTCCTTTTGCTTTTTAGTATTTCTTAATACTGGATTGCCCCTGAAAGTGAGAAGACAAAAAAGGCATGTGGGGAAGGAGAGTTTCCTAAAATATTTTATTTTATTATTGGCATACCAAGAGCTCGATTTCCTGGCCTTGTCAGGAAACTTCAGAGAATCAAATCACATCAGTTACATCACTGAAGGCATTCTAGACCTTGGCTTGCATTTTTATGTAGCCAAGGAATTTCTGAGCTCTCTACAGTTTTTCTTTCGCAGAAGGGCAAAAACAGTTCCCAGTTTAGAAGAAACGTATCCAAGACAGAGAGAGGCCTCCCTGGGGAAAGAGCATGGAAAGCAAGGACAAGGAGGGAGGCCACAAGAGTAAAAGGGGCTGAAGTTTTGGTGTACAAAATGTCCAAAGAGATCAGTAACGTGGCTTTTCTTGTGACCCTGATGCATATTAAAAACACTCAGAAATTATTATGTGGGCTGAATGTAGATATGAAGCATGGGCAGAAGAGAGGAAAAGAAAGATTTTGCAGTCTTTCTCAAAATTTAAAATCATAAAAAATCATCTTCTAAGATGAGAAAAAAATCTGCTGAAGAGAAATGAGTTTATAAAACAGGCTTACTGTGCAAGACTAAATATAACTATAGCATTCATTACCAAACACACTTTAAAATACATCACACCCAGGGAAGGTTACTTTTAGAAGAAATTACTTACTCCATCTAGACTGCCATTCTAAACCTCAAAACTTTGCTTCCTTGCTGCATCAAGCTATTTTAACTCATTAATTGAAAAGCTTTGGGTTTTTTTATTACCTGTGAAGCAAGTTACGCTTAAGAAGAATACACCTGAAAATATCAGCTGCATAAACCAAGCACTGAATATCACCAGAATTGCTTGCAAGACTGAAGGGCCATTTTATTTACTGAGCCTCTTCCCTTTTGTGTTTGCACATTCATGAACACTAACCTCTTAAAAGGTCTACAGGAATCCCAGTGTGAGAGTTCACAGTGACGCCTTTGAAGCATAAGCAAATGTTTGTAAGTGTGAGTGTGCTAGATGAATTCACATCTACTGCCCACCAGCTGAGATCACTGCTAATAGTCCCTAACTGTGGATTGCGCAAGCTGGTGAGTGGGAGCAAGACTCAGTTACTCATTCAATTACTCATTGAATTACCCATCACACACTGGGTCTTTTATCACAACATATATTTTCCATAGGGTGCATGATCATAGAATCATAGAATGGCCCAGGCTGGAAGGGACCTTAGAGAACATTTAGTCCAACCTCCCTGTTGTGAGCAGGGACACCTCTCGACTAGATCAGGCTACACATGGGGCCCGAACGGGGATCGAGCCTGCGACCTTGGTGTTATCAGCACCATGTGGGGGAAAGAAAGCAAAGCTATTCACAGCTTTCAACATTTCTACCCTCCCAACAACATATTTCAACAACTTCAAATCATCCCTCCTCTCTCTGTTACCTTTAACAGGTTCAGGTGTTCATACCATCAGAACTGCACAGACGTCTTAAGAACTGGGCACACGGACCTCCAAGTTTCAGTTTGCAGCTCTCACCTTGTACACACAAGCAGAAATGCCCACAAATTAAAACATGAGGACTAGAGTTGCTCAGCTGTACTCGCACATTTTGCAAGTGCACAAAGAAAGGCAATTCATTCCAGAAAAGGGAAATACAAACTAGAGACTGCCTGTTGAATATACTGCAGATGAAACCGCAGATCATGGACAAGGTTCTCTTCTACTGTGCTCTACCTTTCTAGAATAAACACTAAACAGTTCTTGCTTAATGCACCTTAAATATGTCTTTGGGGTGCTCTTGTGGACAACTGCAAAAAGTCACTAGTGCCACAATATAATCAATACATTTGAAATATTAACTGCCATTAAAACCATTATTTTCTATTGTTACATCTGTCAGCAATAATTATCAAAGGACATTTGTATAGAAAAAATATCTCCTCTGTGTCACTGAGTAAGGTTTCTATACAGCTCTTCCATCAATGCTATACAGTGGCCACGGGTACACTGTATTTTTTTCCTACAGTCATAACCTGCAGTAAAACCTCTGAATAGGTAGAGAACTTGCTGTTAAATAATAAAATGATAGGATGCCTCATTATTCTTATGTGCTGAAGAAAGTGGATGGATATAAGTATAGCTAAAGCTTAAATTATCTTATTTTATACACATGCAGAATCAACACGGTAGCATGTCCTATGTATGAGACTATATACAACAACATGTAACCACACAGACTTGGCAGTGAAGACTGGACTTTGGACATGTTGAAACAAAAATCAAACTTGTCTTCCACACTCTAACTTAAGAGCACCTTTGTTTAAGCAATTCAATGTTCCTGTTACAAACCCAGAACAAGGTATGATCTCACAGAGCAAACCTGTTTATTAAAAGGGTTTCATCTCAAAATGTAGTAAGAGGTTATACAAGGTTACTCTGATTCTGTTTAGGAACGGTACTCAGCCTGATTATTTGCT
The DNA here is from genome assembly GCF_000703405.1 of Apaloderma vittatum. Taxonomy (NCBI): domain Eukaryota; kingdom Metazoa; phylum Chordata; class Aves; order Trogoniformes; family Trogonidae; genus Apaloderma; species Apaloderma vittatum. Next base: position 23,538 of record NW_009710218.1, on the reverse strand, counting down.
TGATACTTTAAGTCAACAAATCATTGCACATGAAGCCAAACAAAGCCTCTCTCACAAAACCACGCTTGGGTATTACATGGCAGCAGCTCAGTAAGCTAGAGCTATGCTACAGAAATCCTCCCGGCCTTGCAGCCCCACCAAGGTAAAGCCTAGCATGGCAGCTCTGCTTTCCGTTGACCATGGCTTTGCCAGACTTTAAACATTCCTGCCAGCCGTCTGTCTAGATGGAGGAGAACAGCAGATACACAGGGAAGAGAACTAAAACACATTTGGCAGGATAAGGTTTTGCAGGGGAAAGGGAAAGGAAAAAACAGGGAGGTGGTACGCAAGGTTCCAGCAGAACTAGTATTTGGGGCAACATCCCATACATTATGTAGTATCATACAGCCCCAGGTTATGTAATTCCGTATCATTCTTTTCCTCACACCCTATCGCTCAGGACATATATGTGCTGGGTTTGGGTCATTTATAGAAAAAGGCTCTCATGTTACTGCTGAAGTTCACAAGCACATTTGAAATAAAATGGCACAAAGTAGGAAGAGAAAGGGAAGCAAAAAGAAGACAGTCATATGTTCAGACACCTGAATATTGCATACTGGAATGAGATTTCATCCCCTTCTCTGCTTTACTGTCACATAATTGGAAAATCTTTTGAATCAAATTCGTTCCATAATTTCAGAAATCCTTGGGAGCAACATTTCTTACGAGTGACTAGCTACACTGGAAGCTGTTCCCTGAACATAAGTGTACGTACCACATGGTAGTTGAAATAAGGTAACTTAGGTCCTAAATGTCTCAATTTAGGCAATTAACATTAGTATAAACTGTTATTTACTTTCCTCTGATTCAATTTATTACCTGTAAAATGGGGACAGCACTCACACATCTCTGAGGCTGTTTTGAAAAACTCTGATGATTACAGAACAAATACAAGAAAGCGTCTGAAGGAATTATTCTTGTCTTCACGGCTGAGCGTACAAATTGTGCACAAGTCACCCGAAAGAGAAAAAAAGCACAAAATACCAGTTGCTGGCCATTTGAATATACAAGAAGTTCATTCATGATTTCACTCTTGAAATTGTCACCTTTCTAGCAATTCTGACACTGTGCTTTCAGCAATTCGCATAAAACACTTACAGAAGGGATACCATCATGCAAGACATTAAACTTGGCTGACATACAAACCTACAATAACCTGGAAACCAACAATCAAACTTTCAGCTTTTTCACAGAGGCATATGCATACTGAAATTCACTTCGCCTCTGAGCACGACAAAATAGGCTGCAGAGTTATTACATAGCAGCTCTTCCTCAATGACACCACTTTTCTTAGAGCTTATTTTTTTACTATTCCTCTCACTTCGCTATGTGTGGAACAAGAACTGCACATGAATTCTTGCTGTTACAGAGAAGAGATTAACCATGGAGGAACACTGAAAATTCCAAAAATAACTTGCTTTTCTCAAATTCTTAAGTATTTTAGAAAATACACACACTACCAGATAAGCCTGTATGTGTTACTGAAAGCCTGAGTGTCCTTACTAGACTCTGCACACACGGGTACTGCCAGCATCTCCCAGAACAGTTTTCACTACTGCTGAAAGGAGGAGGCAGTACAATGTAGACTGGAAAGGGTATGTGCACTGCTTATATATGTGAAAAACCAGCTGTGAATGCATGCATTCATGTGCAAGGATCACCGTAGCAAAGCCTACAACCACACATAAAATTCGATTGATTTTTTTTTACCTTCCTTAGTCCTTATGTAATATAAATTTTTTACTTTCTGACTTGCCCTAAAGCTTCCTGTATTCTGATCTCACAGTCTTTTCAGCAGTACCTAGAATAAATCCAAAGCCTCTTGTTACAGTCAGTTGCACTTCATCACCTCTACTCAGAGGCACCAATATTCAAACAGATATTCTGAGAAGAATCTGAGCTGTTTGTAACATTTACAAGACCACAAATGCAGCTCAGTTTACATATTTCATTTGCTTCATTCTTTACTTTTTACTTCAGAATTCGAGAGGTGGGGTAGATGAGAATGGCATCACAGAAAATGGTTCAGAGTAACTACAGAACTTTGTCATAACATTTTTATACACCAGAAGTCTGCTAACCCAATTTCTTGTTTCTTACTGATACATAAAAAACAGCACTAGATTTTTACCAGACTGTGTCATCTGCGGAAAACAACACTCATCTATCCCACCACACTGACACTCAATATCCTCTTACAGGTGTGAGTGAACACAGCAGGAAGCTGAGATCACATCAATTTCTCAAACTACTTTTCTCAGTTTTAAAACCAAGGCATGATCCCAGCTAAGACTTTTGTCATTTTTACAGCACGAACAAAGCATGAAGCTCAAACACAGGACTTGGATTGGCTACGTCTCTACCCACAAACTGCTCAAGTAACATTTTTCTGGTTGGATTTTTTTAAATGTAGATATTTGAAAGTTGTTTTGTTCACCATGGCTGCAAGAAAGACAGACAGAAATATTCATGGCATCAAACATTGTAGGGAACATTACTCAGAACAAGATCCCCGAGTTGTACATTATATTCCGTGGCCTCCTAAAATCAATGTAGCTGCAATAATTTACATCCCTGAAGATTCTTGCTCATTATATACTCGTACTGAAATATTTTTTTCCTTTGGTCATGACACAAATATCAAATCTAGGATGCTTCATTTTGGAGGTGCTCTAGTGTGCACAACGCTGCAGAAGATACTGAACCCCATGAAAAACAAAGCAGCCAGATGAAAAAGCGTTGCTAATATCAGAACATGCAGCTGATTTTTATCTCACTTCAATAAGGCTTCTAATCTCCCATCATAAAATATAAACCAGCTCTCTGAAAGGCTAAATAACCAACTTCAGCTGTTATGATCCGCACAAAAGACTCTGCTTTAGTAAAACATACTTGCTTCCATAATTTTTAATACATCACTTTCTGCTGTACTAGATAAAAATATAGCCAAGTTTTAAGTTCCAGACTCTGTGCTGTTGACATTTTACAGTATTTTCTGAAAGAGCAAACCAAAGATAACAAAGAGGATGATGAAGATGAAGATCTAAGAAAAGCTTTCTGGCAACTTTTTTACCAGGATGCTGGATTGGCAAGACTGCAAATCACAACCTCTGCCACCGTCTCTCCTCTGCTTTATCTTACTGCAGATCCTCAGTAGCCTTGATCAACAGGTGGGAAGAGAAGGAAGATGGGACGATTAATTTCTGAAGAAATAAGTGAGGGGAAAAAAAGAAAGTAAAGGGCAATATAATTTCAAAATTTTCTTCCAACTATGAAATGAGATCTCTGCCAATCCTTTAACAGACAGTGTGTTCCAGTATGCTTCCCTGAGGCATGACATAGCAAAACTTCCTGTGCTCTGTAGTCCAATAAACTAACTGTACCTGCCAAACAGGAATGGATAAGAAAGAACAAGAGATAGTAAGAAAATAACATGTAGAGCTTTCAGCATCAAATGGCTATCTAAGGGGTTTGCACGCAGCCATCTATTTTACTAGATTTTTACTTCAACTCTGAGGAGAAAACAAGTTAAGGGTGTGGGCAAACACCCACCTTGCAGATAGCTGTGTTGGTGGAAAACATTTATCCCCAGATGTTCATCACCAACTCAGCTGCAGAGGTTATTGCCCTTTCAGAGCAGCTCCCAGCTACTTACTTCAACCGGTACCAAAACCACTCCAACCAAAACAACTAGATTAGCATAGACCTGCCTCTTGCTACTGGCAGAAAAATTTCGAGGGAAGCAAGCTGCCCTTCCACCTCCCATCCACTCTTCCTCTCCCTCATGCAAGCAACAGTGCTTAACTGACCCCTGTAGGCATCACAGGCTGCTAAATAGACAACTAATGACTTTTTATTGAACAGACGAAAAGCTGGGGAAAGGGGAAAAGCAGGAAGGCCCTCTTCAGCTGCGATCTTGATGTATCCTGGATTAAAGTAACCAGGAAGCCATGGTTTTATCTTCAATATATAAATGGGAGAGCAAAGGAAGGTTAATTTATTTCACTTGATGAGAAGTACTGTTTCCTCTTCAACAGATAAAGTACAAAATTAATGGCCCAGAAAAGAGTAAACTAAGTATATTGCAAGACAGTTTTAAACCATCCCATGCCTTCCTCTCCTTTAGGATCAAGATCTCCTATCCTTCTCATGACAAGAAAACCTTTTACTGTGCAACCATTTAGAAAGACCATTGAGATTGGTTTACTTTACATTTTCCCAACCTGAAACACCAGAATGAATAATTACAAGAGTGTTCACCCTTGGTATTAGTTTTAGAGCCCTCTAGGGCAAGCTGTTTAATTCTTGTCCTCAAGGCTAAAAACTATTTTTCCTTCTCGAGAAGCAGTTCTGATAATGGCATGGGTTTGATCAAGAAAGATTTGAAATACAGAGCAAAACGAATCCTTCATTATGGGCAGATGCTAAGAATCTCTTTCTCCCACCTCTTTTTTCTGTCTTTCAGGAAGAAAAATTGCTAAAAGTTTCGACATATAAAAAATAACAGCAACATCAATTTTGAGGCAATGTATATTTCAGCAGAGAGCACATCACTCAGTTTGGTTTATAGAACCTGAAAAATGATGTTTTAACTTTTACTATTGCTTCTGTCAGCGTAGAAAAAAGGCAGTTTCCTTGCTTTGGAGTACAACAGATAATACTGTCATGTTCAAAATTATACTTATTGCTTATGCATGTAATGCCTACAACATTTGTCCTGCATTTAATTTGATGTTTGTGTTCCAGTGTTTGCTTGGTTAAAAAAAGGAAAGAATAAACAGTGTGCGAGTGCATATATGTTCATGTACATAGCAACTTTTTTTTAATGTGCAGTGTCTAATTTGTGGAAACAAAACAACAAAAAAAGGTAGAACTGCATATTTTACAGAAGGTAATTCAAAAGCACTACAATATTATTCTAAAAGTGAATTACATCCTAGCTATGGCAACTGTGCTTCTGCAACACAACGGTAACAAGCTCAGATCAAAACTTTCAGAGCTCTTCCATTTCATCCTGCCCACTGCTTGGATAACAATCTCACCAAGCTGCATCGGTCTTTTTTCACAAAACTAACATGACATGTTTTAATGCATTCTGAGCAAACCTTGCAACGACAAATTTAACCCATTCACTAAAAATGCTCTGCACAGAATACTCCAAAACTATCTCTTCTCACAGAAGATAAAGCTTGAGCAATTATCTTTGTAACAATCCACGATGGCAAAAAACTATCAGGCATGATGTAAGCATTACTGATGTGAACCAGGAAGGGATGGCTGATCACTTCCACACTGAGATGCCACATGGAGGTGACTCCTCTCCACATGCCCTCCCTGTCAGCCCCTCGCGTAGCTGTGGCAATTCAGAGCAGCGAGTAAAGCATTGTATGAGGTCTCTCACACAGTGTGGTCTACGTACAGAACAAGACAGTTCTTTCCTTCCCTCCATACCCAGTGTCTACGCTCTTCTCATTCCAGCAGGAACATTAATCTTTTCCTTTAGGACCACATACTCAGAATAGCTTAACTCTGTGTCCTAACTCCTAGTATACCATTCCAGAAACATTATTTCATTCCCACTCTTTGAAAGTTGGCTAGCTAATAAAACCCTGTAAGTGCCAAAGTATTACTATTAAGCCAGAAATTCATTATTCAGCCCGTCTAACAATACCTTGAAAGAACATGTACAAGTAGCTGTGCAGCAGAATCAATAACATCCAGAGGACAAGAGGAGAACAGATCCCTGAGGGTTAGTCCGCTCCAGCTAACTGACAATCAACAAAGACTAGATGCAGCATGTATCCCTGGCAGTCTAGGCACTTCACAAATACAGTGCCCTGGAACAACACACTCTTCGACCTTGTTGGAAGTAACCCCTTCAAACAACATTCACTCCATAAAAAAAAACCTGGCTGCAGACAGGCTCGCAAATTATTCATCCTGTTCTGTCTGCCTGAAAAATTATAATAAATACCCATCGTTCCACATTCTTCCTTCTTCCTTGGCCTTGTCTACTTTACCGTAAGCTTTTCAGGGCAGAAGCTAGGTTTTTTGATGCTGCAATGAAAAGCACTAAACCAAATATGCCTTTGAGCACTACTTCATTTTCAAAACAATAATAGTCTACTTTGTCCCAACATTGCTTGCTCGGTCAAGAAATATATGTTGTCTAGAATCTCCTCCTTTTCTGCTTGTTTGCTGGGCCATTACTAAACCTTTCACTAGGTTCATCACTAAAACATGTATCTGATGAAAAGAGGACCCCCAAGAAGACTTCCTCAAGATGCTACTCCTTCCTGCACTTCTATCACTTTGTGTTGCTAACTCTTCCTTCTCTTCCTTTCTTTGCTGACTCCTCCTAATTTCCTCCTCTGTGTGTGTGCACCTTACGTGTGCATTTTCTCCTCTACTCTTGAGTTCTTCAAAGCACTGCTATTTACACCGGAGCAAGTACCATGCTCATCATCAACACAAAACAGCAATAAAGTAAACAAGAAAGACAATCTGACTTTGGCTGTGAAATGACACCGGTTCAGGGGGTCAGTCAGCATCAGCCATTCTCGGTCGCTGGCCCCCGCGAGCAGCCAGAGCCACGCTGCAGCACTGCAGAATGAATTGGTCCCTTCCCCCACTGCAAGAAATCCCTCCCTGGCCTCCAGCTGCCAGATGGAAGCGACAGCCAAGGGTCAGATTCTCCTTTGTTGCCAACATGCACTTATTGATCTGCGTCCTCCCAAAGCACAGAACTCCAACTCAACCTCAGCTCTCAGACCACAAGCTGTTTTAGGTCCTGGGGCAAACAAAACATTGAAGCCTCATAACTGAGACCACAGTGCACAATTTTCCCTTTCTCTTTACCCCCTAGCTGGTTTCTTACACTTACCAATGGATATCTCTGCACAGGAGCCTTTGTATCACAGCTGTGACAGTCAGAGCAAGCTGAGAGGAGGGAGATGTGAGATGACAAGGTAGCAAGGCATTTCTTCATTTCTTTAGTTCTCCCAGGCCCCTTCTTATTGCTGGAACATTACAACATTATCTCTCTTCATATCCTGGCTGGTCCTGACCTTATATTTTAACAACAAAACTCTCAAATTTTGTGCCACTCTCCCAAAGAACAGACAACTACAGAGAACAGTAGAGGAGAAAGAGCCTGGGCTAAATGGTACAAAGGGAGAAAAACACTGAGAGCACCTATATTTTCATTCTGATCTGCTTTTCTTGCTTCTCCAAGTTTATGGGCTAGATTTTTCGTTGGTGTGAGCCAATGCAGGCTCCATCTGCTTACACAGGGGTGGTATCACCCTTCAAGCCTTGAAGGCCCTGAGGAGACCTTGTAGTGGCCTTCCAGTACTAAAAGGGGGCTACAGGAAAGAAATGAAGGGACTCTTTATGAGGGAGTGGAGTGATAGGTTGCCCATATTAGTTGTTGATGTCCCCTCCCTAGAAGTGTTCAGGGCCAGGCTGGACGGGGCTTTGAGCAACTTGGTCTAGTGGGAGGTGTCCCTGCCCATGGCAGAGGGGTTGGAACTAGATGATCTTTCTTTAAGGTCCCTTCCAATTCAAACCATTATATGATCACAAACCATGTAAACACCCATGTTCCTAGAAGGAATTTGTACCCTCCAAAACAACGCTATTGCCACTATCTCCTCAGACATGCTGTTGAGCACTGCCTTGAATGTTTCAGCCAAATCTGACAAGCTAAAAGAAAGAGCTGTAGAAGAGTTCTCTAATTTGATAAAAATAGGTTGCAGAGCACCTCCACTAACAGGGCTGGAAGATGGCCATCTGCCCACAAACTACTGGAAACCACAGACTTTTGCCAGATTCAGCTGAATTCTGCCCCTATTTCTACCTTCTCGTCATTATCTGCCAGTTCAGTACCCTCCAGCAAAGGCGGATTGACACCATTAGCAAGAATTGCTTAGGGAGCGTCCGCACAGCTGCTGTTGCAACACAGAAACTTCTGGCAGAGGTAAGTTTCTGGGAGCAGCAGACTCTCCCACTAGCTCAGCAAAACGAACTTCAGTTTATGACACAAGAAACTGAAGAACATGAGATGATATAAAAGCAGAAGCAGCTGTAGTGTAGATGGAGAAATTACAGAGCTGCTCTTGCTTAAGTGACCAGGCTGTGGGACAGCAGACCAGGCAACGCAAAGTAGAGGCAGAAGCAAGAAGCAGCCTTCTTGGCCCTTCATCTCATGTCAGTAAATCTGTCCCTGTGAAAGCAACCTTTTTGATTTAGTGACATTCTACCTGCACTTTGCACAAGTACAAACTTCTGGAGCACAGATTAACAAAGGACTTTAACTGGAGCCTGAGCAAGCACTGCTGGTGCCGTGACTTGGTGCCATTCTCTGCTGTTTCTTGAAACTGCCTAGTCACAGAGGCAATCCCTGTGCCCCAAAATCTGCTTGAAGCACCCGAATCAGCAATGAGAAAGGGTATTTTCAGAACAGTTTTAGGTACAGATATGTGCTAACCACTGGCAGTAAGAAAAATCATAAAAACCTTGAAGAATGGTATAGGCTTTCCAGGCATGTAATATGCAGCTGTCTCTAAGAGGCAACAACGGCTTTGCCGAGAAGCTTCTGCTGCTGTTTCAAATATTCTCATATTTTAATACTATCTTGCTTTTATTTCCACACAGAATCCATCTTCTTTCCTGCACCGGTAATTTTATGCCTTCTCGAATGCAGTGCTGTAAGAAACACTCACCATTGTGATGAGCACAAGCCCTGTTCCAAAGACCTGGTGATGACATGATATTGTCAGCACCAGTTTTAATATCCATTCAGCCTGGATGTTGAACAGAGCAGGGGACCTTCCCCACAGACGTACAGAAATAAAAGGCCTCTGTTCGCTCCAATAATAACACCAACTTACGTATTAAAGGAGATTCAAAGAAAACGTAATCTGTATTTCAGAAAAGTCTATGCAAATGGAACATCAGGTACATTGTTATAAGCATCAGCCAGCCTTTTATATGACATGACAGAAGATGCTGGTGTGTCCAAGCTCCTCTGACTGCCACCCTTTGTATGTGTTCCATACAGGCAAGCCGCTGCCTTCCACTGTCTTCCACATGAATTCACAGGAATCTGATGACACGGAGAAGTCTGCAGCTGGTTTTGGTGGTTAACTCCCTCCCTGAACATCCACATACAACACTCCACGCACGTGCTCGTCAGTGCTGTGCGCAGTGACTCTCCCTCAAGGAACACCCGGTCTAAAAGCTGCATGACAGAACAGTTGTGTAGCGCAAGGTGAGACAGCAAATGTGATTCCTGCCAGCATTCAATAATGCACCACGTGGAATCATTTGCTTCAGCAGTTTGTAGACTCACCCTAGTTAAATTCATAATATTTAAGTGCACAAGCCCCTCTCCTTTTCCCTTTTTAAGACTAGAGAATTAGGTTATTGTGGACGGCTCAGGTATCTTGTGCCTGCAGATGAAGTGGGTGCTTCTGTGGGTTTTGCACTACCAATTAACTTTCCCAAGTAATGAGGTGTAATCCCCCTTGAGAAATCCTGCTTCATCTGTGATATACTCCCTGCAGAAATGCAGAAATCTAGCAGCCTAAGTTCAGATTCATGAGGGGTTTTTTCATGTTTTTAATATTCTTTGAGAAGCTATAGGAATACAAATCTGACATGTTTTCCTCTCTGGGACAAATACTATATAATCAGTGAAGAGTGTTTTAGCACTAAGAAAGGTAACAATATTTTATAATCAGTGCCTATATAAGGCTATGTGTATTAAAAATGTTCAGCCAATATCTGTAGAAAACAATGAAGATAAATGACTGTTGTGAATTAGTTTAGGGCTGCTACTACAAGATGTCTCAGTTTCTCACATATTATAGGTAGTGAAATTTATGATTTACTCTGGCTTTTATTCACTGCCACTGTAATAAAAACCTCAACAATTTGGCAGCAATATAAATGGTTTCCCATCAACATGAACAGTGTCAGTCTGTGGACCTGTATCTGTTTTCAGTCGGAGTAAATCAGAAGTTAACCACTTAAACATGAATTACACTGAAACACGTTTAAGAACGAAGGAATCACAGACATTGATTCTGCATGGCCTTTGCTAATGAAACCAGCTTGGCTATTGTTTATACCCTATCTGAATGCTACCACAATCATGTGGATACAATAAACAGCTCTCGCAGATGGCTGACTGCTAAAGAGGAGAAAAAAAGAGGTGTATAATGGCCACACTAAAAGGCTTTGATAACGACACATCAACTTCATAAACCTGTGTCCTCCAGTAACACAAGGGAACATTCAGCAGACCACAAGCAACAAAGGAAAACGTGGATGACTTCATCAGCCATTAAGTCTGCTCTGCCCTGATCTAACAGCATGATTCAACATTAAAATCAAGGAAATTTGTCAACAAGCATTTCCTCAGCTCAGAAGAATTCTCAATTGTTGTGGCGTTTACTCTGCACCCATCTGGGAGTGTCAAACAGCCCATCAATGGGGAGGACACTAAGCAGATTGTTCCTGTATTTTACCATTTCCAAACCAATAAAAACAGTCCTTTGAGGCAGAAACTCAGTCGGTATCCGTTTTACTTTATGCTAGGACTGGAACTGATACATGCCATCACACTCTAGGGTCAAAAGGCAAATAAGCAGTTTCATCCCTTCCTCCTGCACCCAGACCTTCCAGGCTTGCTCAAAACACCGCAGAGCATGCCCCTGCAAATCTAAGTCACGGTGGTCTTGAGGAGTGCAATTCAGAGCGGCTGTTCTTCAGCAATGGGAGTTACACAGAGAACCAAGAACACATTAAATGAATCTTCATTATTCAAAAGTAGAATTAAGAAGTAAGTGATGGTTTGAGGATGTAATTTATGAGACAGAATGACACAATCCCATGCCATTTAAAGAGCACCTTCTCAAACTGCCCCTTTCCTTTCACACCCACACTTCTTCCCTTCCCTTAAATGTTAAACAGGAGGGGAAGAGGCCTGGTTCAGAGAGGCTGCATATGAATACCCACCCATTTTTTCATGTATTTGTGAAAAAAATCTGAGCTCTGGAATACACAGAAAAAACCCTGCACATAGAAAAAAATAGTTGAGAGCATATTAGACTCTTCCAGCCAATAAGTATTTCTGAGTCATACATGAGGCAACATTTGCTTTTTGTGATCTAGAATCTTCTCAGGTAAATACAGAGCAAGTTTTCAATACCAATAAGGGTACTTCATACACAACTTTACCAGTTTCACGTATTGCTTTATCAATGAATTCAACCATTTTTCAGTAATTAATGTGTTGAACTGTGATTTTTAAAAACTTCTGATTTCAATCCTATGAACTACAACATATCCAAAGATCTTTATTCCAGTTAAAAAAAATCTACTTTTTGGCAGGTGTTCAAGGCAGCAAGTGTTTCTCTAAACTGCAAATACAAATATGTCTCATAAAATGCATTGCAGACAGAGAATTGAGGAGATATTTAAGAAAGCACAACTGAACAAAGCAGTGACATGGAGATTCGTTTTACACATCAGTATTTAAAACCAGATTATTTCTGGCCAAAACACTATTTTTTCAGAGCACTCTCTTGAGTAGTGTAACAGGGAAGTCTCCTTGAACTCCCAATTTTCTGGTTTTTATGGGTCTCAATTTAAGAGAAAAAGAAATTCACAAACAGAGAAGTGAAGAAAGCCAAATCAAAGCATGCGAAGTAACACAAAGCACTCTACTCGTGGCTGGTAATCCCCACTTTATAGGTATGGGAACAGATGCAAAGAAATGGAGTTACCCTGCCTAAACTCACATCCAAAGTCAATACGACAGTCAGGATCAGAATCCCAGCCTAAGCACCAAGCTACAGTTCTTAGAAATGGAAAAAAATATTCACAAAAAGCACAGTCCTTTAAAAGAGCAGGTAGGAGAGAACAGTCTCATTGAGGCAAATACTTGTTTGTGAAGATTACTGCCTGTCTCATCAATACCCCAGTGATCACCCTGTCTGCACCCCTAATTAGGGCAAGCCCCTCTGTAACTGCATGAGGTCATGTTTTTCTTTCATGCAGCACTAAATTACCATGCTTGTTATCACTCCTCTACATACAGTCCCTCAAAAATTAGATTATCTCAGGGCATCCTTTGCTATTTTGTCATTTTCAGTATCACTCTCAGTATAGCAGGAAAAAAGCCCCTCCTGAAAAAAAAAAAAAGTCAGCACTTAGGGTTTGAGAAACAAAGATACTCCTGAATTATGGGGGGAAAAGAGTGAAAGAAGCAGATCATCCTGGAACTGCCAATTTTCTATATCCTTTGAGGATTAGATCCAAGCTTATAATTTCAGTGAGCAATTATCTAAATAGAAATGCTCTAATTGCACTAGGATTGTGTTTTCTCTGGAGTGTTATTTCTTTCAAGTATCCTGCTGTTTATTTATATCCAGCTAAATAAAAGGTATGCTGAGCTACCCAGCGATTTACACTGCAGTAGTGATGCTACCACTGGTACACAGGAGACTGCTGGTATAGCACAGAAAACCCTCCAGGCTGTTCTAACTTACTAGAACTAAGCCCATCCCAGCCTCTGTCTTATAAACGAACAGTTTAATAAAGAAAACAAAGCAATTCTTCCTGGATGACTGTCAATGAACAGCTTTGTTGCCTCTGGAATCACCGCCAGCTCAGGAGAAGTAGGGAAAAAATCAGACATGATGCAGAACTAACCACGGAAAATTACCCAGCTTGGTACCCCACATGTCAGGGAGCAGCAAACGTGTTAGGGGAGAGGCAAAACACAGCCACACACATTGTGACAGTGCTTTACACTGACCATCCCAACACACCTTGACGGCTGCTCTAATCAATATTACACATACACTGGGAAAGAGCTCAGCACTAAGACAAACAGCCAAGACACAGAAGACCTAACACTTGCTTCTCCAAGTGTTGTACCTAGTAAGAGCAGAAAAGTTACACGGGTTGGCCTGTATCATTATGTACCTTATGCACCATTGCACAAGAAAAGTTCTGTCTGACTTAAAGGTTAATAAGCCTGTAAGATCTGCACACATTTGAGGGGAAGGCAAAAACTCTCCTTCTCGGGAAATTGTGGTGACTGTCTAAAAAGGGTTCTTATTCCTCCTTCTCCAGAATTACAGCAAAATGTCAGAAGGAAAAGCAAGGGGAAACTCAAAGACTGTTGCATTCTGCTTGAAAACCAAAATAGAACACATTAGTCTAGAAAGTGGTGGCATGGTGATGTGATATATAATTCTTAAAGAGTCAGGCAGCAGAGGAAGTTTCCTATTGCATGTATTTTGTATCAAAAGCTACTTATCTTAATTTGTGTTTATTTATGTTTATGCACAGTCACAGAGAAACAGAAAATGGCAAAAGGGTCATAACTAAGAGAGTTCAGAAAAGGCTAAAATTCAGGAGAATACATGAAAACTGTATAATTTCAGGGGCATTAAGTATCAAGTCAGGAATGATGCCCTAGAAACGTCACTCCTGTTCTCATATTCTGATCAAGAGTAACTGCTTTACGTTACCAGTGAAGAAACAATGAACACCGCATTCTCCCTCTTCTTAATGTGCCGTCATTAATGGAGAACTTGACAGGAGCAGTAAGTGGAGAGGATCTTTATCTGCTTTAATTTTATTTCTGTATAGAGTAAATTGTACAATTCAGTTAAACCGTTTTCAAACAGGACAACTTTTACAGTCGTGGGTCAGTTCTTGTTTCAAACCAAAAAAGCATAACAAATAAGGGCTTGTGTACAAGCCTAATTTTTGTACCAAATGTTACCATGCAAAATATGCACAGAGCTCCTGTTCATGAGGCACAGGCATCTGTGACATAGGTCTCAAGAGTAAAACACAAAAGTATGTTAACTAGAAACTAAAACCATAACAGTCAATAAATTCCAATCCCTGACAGGGACTGAAAACATACATTTCAGAAATACACCCACTTAAAGCTAATTTTCTATGCTGCCACGAACATTAGCAGCAGAGAAACAGTATCTACTCGCCCATCCTGTAACAATGAGGAAGATGACTGGGAGGAAAATAAACATGATAATTTCTTGTCCAAAGCTGTCACTCAAATTGATGGAGAAACTGGATTTTTCTACAGCTGAATTAAAGGAGACATACACCCATTAATTTTATTGCTTTTTCTCTACTAATCCAACTGAAGTGAACACTTTCAGCTGCCTGGGACACCCAACATCAGAACAGCCAAGTCCTACTGACATGTATGCAAAACAGGAATTAGCAGCAAAAACAGGGTCTGCAGAAACAGACCAGTCTCAGAACTACTCCTCACAGACAAATCCTACCCAACCAACCGGAAGTTCTTCTGGAGCAGTGGCTTTTTACCCTTTAAGTCCATGCTTCACTTCAACCACTTAAGAAATATTACTGCCTCAGAATACTACAAAATTTTCACACATAAAACTTTCGAAGGCTGGTGCACTTTAATGACTGAGAATTTGGGACGAGAGGAACAAAGAAGTTTTTGCTGCCTTCTCATTCAAGCTTACTCCCTTAAAGCCATGAGCTCAAGGAGCAAAATCTCAATGCAGTAGCAAAAATCCACAATATTAATTAGATTTTTTGTCTCCTCCCTCAAAAGGTCTAAAGATAGGAAAAAGATCAAGAGAATGCCACGCAGGTTAAAAAGGGCCCTGGACAGCCTTTATGGCTCAAGAATCCCAGACCAGCGTTCAGCTCTTCCACACCTTGCTTCAGCTGAAAGGGCACGAATGTGCCAGCAAAGAAGGTGGTGTTTAAAATGTCACACATAGATTTTAAGGTCTACCTTTTGCAAGGCCTGGCTGTTTTTCTTCTTGCCCCAGAGGAGTTTCAAAACAGTATTTAAACCCAAAGCTTACACGGCATTCTACTGTCCTTGAGATCCCCAAACCTTTGAAGAAAACCAGGTTCTCTATGGGTGCTCAGAGGTTCATGTGTTTTTTTCTTCATGAAGTACAGATGTTTTATTATTTTTATACACATATTATGATGTTTGCTGGAGGAAAGATTTTCTGAAATGTAAAGTCATACCTTGCTCTGTCTTCCACAAAATTAATTTTTTACCACCTAGTTTGCAAAGTTCAATTACACAATTGCTCTTGCGAATTATAGCAATCATTCAGATTTCCAGAATCTAAGCCTATTCAGAAAAAACAAATTTAGAGTTGAAAACCTGGAAGATGATACACAGTAAAGCAGTACCTTAAATTCTAAACCCAGTTGGTACCAAACCATAAAATTCTAACAATATTTTTCATCATGTATTTTCACCATGCAGCAAAGACACAGGACAACTTGTATTTAAACATAAAGGCCTCAGTATTTATTTTTCATTCCCTATTAAGTTCAATTACGTTGCTATCACTGCCCTAAGTCTTTCTCTAGTACTTTCATTCAGTTATTTCAGCAGAGCAAGGATTTTAGGTCTGTGTTATCTATCAGTTGAACCTGCAAATTTAATGTGTTCTGGGATCATCTAACAGTTGGCTACTAAGCTGATTGTTAATATACTATTGAAATTACTGGAATGATAGTAATCTACCATAGACACAGTACTGCCGAGTTCAAGATAAGCTTATGCTTCTTGACCTACTAGTTTCATTGACTAGAAGTTAGAAATTTATTGGCTAGGGTGGGAAATAATTGAGATTTCCGATTTTAAGACAAAGTATGAACACCATTTTTCTCTACAATTAAGTTGGTAGTTTAATTTTTACAAAACCATTCAAGGAAGAGGTAGTATCTCAAAGTTTCCAAGATAATTAATGAACAACCTCTGGATTCTGAAGCCCGTTTGTATCTCAAGCTTAAATTCTACTTCATCTCTGCTTCATTATCTCCATCTCAGCGGAATACAGTCACATACTATCTTCTGTGTTATTAGTCGTTGCAGTAGCATTGTACTTCTATTTATTATTAGCATAGCATTCTCTCACCACACATTCTTTTCTAGCTTCCTCAGTACTGCTGACTTTCTTAAATATATTCTTTGAATTGTGCTCCCAATTTCCTGTGAATTAAGACTCTCTCTTATTTGCAGCTGTCTCCTAAGACAGCCTTCTCTCTGTATTTCTCCTGTATCTTAATAATTTTGGGGATACTAACACAAATCCCAAGACTTTCAAAGCAAAAACTGAGGCAGTTCACCAGTCATATTCCTCACATATACCAGAACAGTGAATCAGCTGCCTTCCTGATGGAACTTCTCCTCAAGTTTAATTTGATACCTCTGTTAATACAACCCAACAGAGAGGCACTGGCCCCTTCTCACAAGGAACAAAAACCAATCTATTCTGTTAGTGTCCAAGAAACAGGCAAGACTGAACAGTTACACCCACCATAACAAATTATTTGTCTTTATAAATATTCTCTCTGCTTATGGAGAAGTATTTTCAATTCAACTTAGTGCACTGGCCACGTTACTGAATCAATGACACAGGGATGCAAATAGTTTTCACACACTTTTTTCAGTACTGGTCATGACCTTCCACCCACAGCATGCAGAACACGTGTGCAAAAGCAAGCAGTGTATTCCCATTTTATTGTCACATTTTGTGCTCTAGAGCAATAGCAGTTTTTCATTTAATTCACAGAAAATATCTGAAGACATTGCTGCCTCCATGAACTGTTCTTCTCTAACATAAATGAAGGGAATTATCATGCAGTCTCTGAGTCCTGTGTTTTCCATATTACTTTCTTCCTGTCTTAAACCAGTCTCTAAGTGAAGATGTTTAATTGCAAATGCAGATGGAGCTATATTAAGTCGGCACTTAAGACTCTAGAAATAGTAAAGCAGCCGGTTTGAAAAATTAACCAGTTTGGAACTGTTTGAAGAGTTTATGAAAAGCAGGCCAAAAAGTGATACTGAAATTAAATACACAGAAATAATTAAGAGGCTGTACTAAATGTACGCACTGTGTACTACAAAGCCAAAATGACATCAAATGGGTTTGCATTAAAAGGCGGGGGGTGGGGCTGTGTGGAAATCTCCAGGAAAAAAACAAAGAACAATGGCATAATTTAGCATATTTGTACTTGGGGCAGATCCAGCTCTTTGCTTTGGAAAGGATTTCATTCAAAGTGAAAGGTGAATGGAAAGAGGTAGGTGTTTGTCATTAAAAAAAATAATTTGGGAGAATGCAATGAGTAATGCATGTAAACATTCCAAATATTCAAAAAAATACTATAGCATTCATTCCCTTGATTGTTATTAAGTGGAAGGCAAACAACTGCTTCTTTGCAGGAACAGAGTTTGAAGCTCTGCCAGGAATGGTCACATCTAACACGCATTATTTATGACTGTATAAAGTGCAAGAATATTAGTCATTTAATGAATAGCTGGAGGATGTCTGTTACAAGACATGAAATGACCGTAACTTGTTAAAGGTAAAGAAGGTTAAAAATGGGAATTTCTTCACTGAGGAAGCTGTTGTGAGCACAGAACAGTCTCTATCTCAGGACTACAGAAACGCATTTTCTAGCTTCTGCTAATATAGGCATCACAGGCACTGCTATTGGCCTTCTTGGATTCAAGATCTAACAAACCCTCACTGGTACCTTTGACACCACAGATTACCCATCTCTCACTAAAACTTCAGTTTGGCACACAGCTGTATACCCAGTGGGCTTCCTCCCTGCCTTTCTTCTCAGAACTACTTTCAGTAGTCTCCTCTTCCTCCTCCTCCCTTCATACACTGGGGACATTCTCCAGGGGGCTCTTTTCACCCCACCGCTTTTTCACGTCTTATATTTTTACCTTTCTGCTGGCCTCATTCACTCATGTGGTCTCTCCTCAAGCAGGGCTTGACAACCCTCAAATAACCCTCTTTTGTGTACCCCGCCACCTTTCTCTCCTCTCACAGACAGTGCAATACTAAGTATAACAAAAGAATTACATGTTAATCCCACCTAACCTCATTCCAGCCATTGCCTTTCTCTCCAAAAGGAATCTTTTACCTTACTACAGATGAAGGGTTGAGATAGAGCAGTCATAAGACAGATATTTTTCCTTTATTTATGCCTCACTTATTTTTCATTTTTTATCATTTATTCTGATATTTTAAAATGGATGTTAAAGAAGTGAGAAAAAAGCTCTCTGAGAAGGAGAAATTCTCTTTGGATGTGTACTCAAATAAGCAGATGAAACAGAACACAAAGAAACAATAGCTTTTTTGTTGTTGCTCAGAAGATACCTGAAATTTCATTAAATATGGAGCTATCTACATATGGAATCTAGTTACATAAAGCCAAATTTTGTGAAGCAGGATGAGTTACAGGGCTTGTTGCCTGGGTTTTTTCTAAGTTGTGGTTTTATATTATTTCTGCCTCTTTAATGCAGCTCCTGATTTTCCTACAGAAGGGCTGTTTCTAGCGATCAGACTTTGCTACCACTGTTAAAACAAACCGACCATGCCTGGCTAACTACTTGTTCAACCTATTTATTCCAACACAGCCCAGCCCAGTACAGTTTATGTGGCATTACGTATCATAACGTATTGTGCAAAAATTTCTCTCAAGCATAATCATGGCTCTTAAAACTCAAACTTTGTCGCACAATGACAAGGTCTCCACAATAACCAGAATTACATTCCCTCCTCCGCCACCCCCATCCAACTCCTCATCAGTCTCTAGCATGACTCAACCCAGTTGAAAAGCAGTAGGTTTACAAGTCATTTCATTTCTTTCAAACGAAATACAACCTATAGAGGAAATAAATAAAGTGTTTCACAAAAGTTATTTTCAGTGCCTGGTCCCTGGTGGATAACAGGGTCTATCTGGTTTTGTAAGCTGCTTCTAACGTGGAATTTCTCTACATTAGTTTTGGCTTAACCAGAGGGACATTACCATTCTGAAGCCCACTCTGTGATGGTGGCAGAACCATGCCCAGTGGCACATCAACATTTTCTCTTAACTCTTTAAGCTGACAAACCTATTTTGGAACTATTCCCATTAAAATTACTGCCTTATCTCCAAGACCGCGGGCAGGGTAAAAAGTGCCTTTGCACAAATACGTTTTTCCTAAGGTCCTGTGCTGAGGGCCTTCTTTTCCATGTCAAAACTCCAAGCTTCAGCTAGACTCTGAGGTTTTCACCACATCTTTAACAATTTCACTTCAAATAGTAGGCAGCTTATTGGCTAGCCTTGAGATGTTTACATATACGGTCTTCCCTGTCTCCCTCTCACTTGGCTTGTGGTGAGTTGTGTTAAAATTTATACAAAACAAAAATTACTGTCATGTATCAGCCTGAGGAAAATGAAGTTAATATATCTTATTTTCAGTAGTCATGAGGGATTGAAAACAGAAGCAAACATTTATCTGGATGTTGCAGAAACTGATACATCATTATG
Organism: Apaloderma vittatum; assembly: GCF_000703405.1. Lineage (NCBI taxonomy): Eukaryota > Metazoa > Chordata > Aves > Trogoniformes > Trogonidae > Apaloderma > Apaloderma vittatum. The sequence continues at coordinate 4,116 of NW_009710218.1, read as the reverse complement.
ATTGTAGCTTCTTTTTTTCTTTCCCCCCAAGACTTCCATAGTTTTAAAATTTTGAGGATGAATTACATAAAATTGAGTATCCTCTGCTAGCTGCTACTCGGCCTTACTTCTAGTCAAGTTACTTGAACTGATAGCTGTCAGCACTGTGCAGAATTAAAAGCTCTCTTGAAAAAGCATCCCCAAACCTGTAAAAATAACTGCAAAAGAATCAAATGGGGCAGGTATGAAAAAAGAGCAATGAGGGCTAACAGAGGAGAGATGGTTCATTCAACTGAAAGGGGCCAGGTAGTAGCTGAAATTTCAGTATTATAAATAGGACATTATGTAGCTGAACTAAAAATAGGAGTTTTATTTTTACTTAATGTTCCTCACTGCTGGCTGCTGACCTAGAGAAAGAGGACTCAGAAAGGAAATTAAACAATTCCCCACAACCATGCAAAACAAAATCACTAGCCTGGCTCAGAGTCTATTTGTTAACTAAAAAGAATACCATTTTTTAAACCATTTTCCAGACATGTCTAACTGAAAGAACTCCCTAAAGTTGCTGTGAAAAAAAAGTAACAATACAATTTCTGCAGAAAACCATCAGCAGTTATAAATTCCCTGTCTACATACTTGCTTGTAACAGTGTATCCAATGTGATTCCTTCACACACTTCATATGTATGCAACTGTTGTCCCATGCTGTAAGCAGTCTCTGCTCAACAGTAATAATATATTATCTTTCCAGTACTCGGTTTCAAGTCAAGATTGAGGGGCCCAGCATAGGTTTGGAGGAAAAAGCTCTGCCAACCTGCCACATGCCAACTCTCTCAGGGCAGCATCCCTTTCCTAAGGACCAATTTTACACTTAAACTGAGAATCCTAATTTAGCTATGGTAAAAAGGCAGCTTATAGGGCCAGCTGCTAAGGTGGCATTCATGCTTTATTTCATTTAAAAAAAAAAAAAAAGATGAAACTAGCACAAGCCTAAACTACCAAATTTGGATTTAGTTTCAAGCCCACGCATCTAATCCTCATGACAAAGAGACTTGAAACCATGGTTTTGGTTCTGCTTACAAAGATAAGAGGAAGCTGTAAAATAAAAATAGATCTGGATATGAACTTAAGTTGACAGATGTTTATGTCCATGGCTTTTTTGGGGGCCCATCACTAGTTAAAATCTAAGGGTCTTGAAAGGTTTGAGGTTTCCCCAAGCTATTTTCAGCTGCTAAATGTTGGGGTTTTGTAATGTATCATAGATCCCAAGGAGCTATGTTGAATCATTTATTCATCACCACTTTCACAGAGAGATGAAATGAGGATGAAAATATGGTGATTTAACTTGGGAGAGTAAGCCATAGTTACTTAAAAGACTTTATGGCAACAACAAAAATAACTTGCATTACTTGTCACTGTTGGTTGAGTTGACATAGATATTTATGATATGAAATTATTATCATTATTTAAGGAAAAGTACTTCATGTCTGTGTAGTCTGTATGCAAATCTGGTAGTCAGTCATGCTTTCTCTTGGGCTGAAAAATGGCAAATTCCTTATTTGCTGTATTTGTACACCAGTCGCATCCTTTATTAGTATTAGCAATCTGATTTGCTGGGGAATGGCAAGACTCAGAACATAATTCTGCACTTAGCTTAAACAATTCTAAAATGCAGATTAGCACAGAGGCAGATAATTCCAAACTTCTTGCTGCTGCTAAGCTATTTTAGCTTCTCTCACTGTCAAAGCTAAGTCAAACACACCTAGATTAAAATGCCTATTTGCAATGTCTCAAAAGACAACAGAAAGATTAATGTGTTTTGTTTTCTCCCTTGATTTTAGTTAATGTTTCTTCACTTTTCAGATGCTGAATCAAAACTCCGCAATAAAAGTAAACGCCATCACTAAGGCTGCACTGGTCAGTTACTGGTACAGTTCAATAGAGCAGGCAGCTTCAGAGGAAAACAAGAACTGTACGCTTTCCATATTTGAAAAGTTGGATGAATTTGTCATTTCCTTTCTTTCACTGTTGTACTAATTTTTATACATTTATACACACACATACATACACATACACACACAGAGCATCACATCAAATGTTGCTTTGGATGCTACTAATAATTTCAAGAATTGTTGCCTTTACTTTTTTCTCTTCCCCTTCCCTAGTAACTCACTCAAATAAAACAGAGAAGAATTGCTGGGCAAACCTGGAGCCCTCTTGGCTCTTCAAGCTCTGGCACCTGTCAGTCGTGACCTACACCCTTCTAGTGTAGGGATGTGAGGAAACTTCAGCTTAGCAGCACCACAATACAATAAAGCTGGTCTGTTGATCTATAACCACAAGCAACGCAAGCCCCATCAATTCAGAAATCAAAGTCCCTGTGAATAACGTCCCAAGTTCTTCCTCAGATATTCAACCTATTAAAACAGAGATATTTGCATACAGACAAGGTTCTCTGCCTGCAGTTCTGCTCAAAGGGAAAATTCTCACTTCACTTGCAGTAAGTACGTCTGTTCTGCTTCCCCAGTACAACGTGCAGTACACAGGCTCTGTATGTAACATCTTCCAACACGTGGCGTGACATAATAAACAGGTAGAGATAACAGTACGGTATCTCTGGAAGTGGTTTCCAGTCGATGCAACCAATCCCTCCAATAATATGCAACTTTCAAACTAAGAGATTTAGTTCAACTATGTCATTTTCCTCCTTGCCTTGAACTCAGCCCCAAGCATGGAAACAGGTTCTCATGAACACGAGCCTAGCACAGAAAAATTCAAGGCAGAATGTTTTGCTCTTCTCACAACTAGAAGATGATTTAAGAGTTTCCATTTTGAATACCAAGAAGCTCCAGAGGAAAGTTTCAGGTTTCCTTGTTGCTGCCCATCTCTAGCCTTCCTGCTATCTATTCCACTAGCAGCAGCACAGCTGCATCAGAGTAAGGGCAAGCTAGCTTTCTGAAGAAACTGCAGTATTTAAATTTTTTCCTCACACCGAATATTGTAACTTCAACCAACAAATTCTCCTGTAATGAAAAAGTATCTTAAAAGCCATTCTCCATAGCTGCCATCAGCTGTATGACAGCGATCAGTGACCGGGGTTTGGACTGTTTGCTCTCCGCTATCACAAACTTGTATATCCACCTCAGTGAAGCCACTGTGGACCAATTATGACAGATCTGTTATTCCATTTGGAATTATTCATTTAGGGATTTGATTTTTGATTTGTTTTCCTCTGAGGTTTTTTGGAAGTGCTAGTGGGATGAAGTTTAAATTAAATTGGGACCATCAGCATCCCAAAGACAGCTATTCAGTGGAACAGATTTAATGTTGATTTAATATGATTATGTGGGCTGCTCGTAACCGCAGCTAACTAACACCACTTATACAGAGTGCTTCATATATTCATCACCAGTAGTGTTAGAACATGAAGCAAACCAAAATACAGCAAAAATACCCCACTCAAGTATTTAGCTCTGAATGCTACAGAAAAGTGTAAGAATTAAAAGCTGGAATTTTCACTTCATAAAGACAGCTCAGATGGACTGCTTTGTGAATCGCATACGAAGTCTAAAGTGCCACTGGACAAATAATTACAATATTATAGAATATGCAAAGCAAGTGACAAACCAACCACTACGCTACCCAGACTGAATCACTAATAAAACAAACTGCAGCAATGCCAGTTCTCTGTGACGATGACCTTATACTCCTTGGCCGCTTCCAGAGCCGGGCGCATCAGCCAGATCAAATATCCTGCTGAGCTCTGGAAAACAGTTACACCATCACCGGTTTTAAAACACCTGCAACTCCTGGCGCAGGAGGGTGGAAAAGAGTGAGGTGTGTGCAGTCTTCTAACCCCACCAAACACCACCGAGAGGATTAGGGGCAGGGCCGGTGCCCTCCCTGCAGGGAGCTGTGACCAGGCCTGAGGCCCCGGGCCCGGGCTCTGCTCAGAGCCGGGTGCAGCAAAGTCCAGCCAAGTTTGCTTATTTCAACAGTGGTGTTCCGAGCACAGCATTGACATACTCTAAATCAATAAATAAAGAAGCAGGTGGTGAACAGAGTAGGGCTGTGCAAGAGAATCTGGCAGCACCAAGCGATCGACACCATCCCTGGCGGATCCCGGGGCCGCCTCTGG
>NW_009710217.1:270-18160 GCF_000703405.1 Apaloderma vittatum | reverse complement strand
TGGAAAATAGGAGGTTCCACAAAAACATTAGAAAATTTTTTTTCACTGTGAAGGTGACAGAGCACTGGCACAGGCTGCGGAGGGAGGTTGTGGAGTCTCCTTTTCTGGAGACGTTCAAAACCGGCCTCAACGCCTTCCTGTGTGACCTACTGTAGGTGATCCTGCTCTGGCAGGGAGGCTGGACTAGATGACCTTCTGAGGTCCCTTCCAACTCCTAACAATCTGTGATTCTGTGATTCTGTGAACTACGCCTTGCAAATGCATAGCCTGATGATTAGAATGAAGTACGGCCTCATCTCCTGTACATAAGCAGTCCATTTCAGGAAGGATGACTTACTACCATGCCCTGCTACTGCTACGACTCCTGCTGTTTTGTCCTGCCTTCTTCCTCCTTCTTCTCTTCTAATCATAGCATTAACATTTGTGATGAGTATAAACAGACCGTACTTGGCAAGTGCAAGATCCAGATGCCTTGCTTGGAAATGTATTTCCAGTTTGTTTCTTCCTTAGCTACGCTGGTAGCAGGTCTGATGGAGCACAGAGGTTTATCTGGATTGACTGACAGGACTTCTCTCTTCACTTGTTTCTCTATGACTCACTCTCGATTCTCAGGATGACACATTTATCTTAATTCTCATATACAAGACAGTAATTTCTGTTGGTAATTACCTCCAAAATGTATGTGTAAATGCTTTTCATCCCAATCAGGCTTAAAATGGAAATATGCCTAGTTTTTATTTTTTTGTGAAACTAGATAAAATGCAACCAATCACTGATTGATACCTATCCTACAAGGTGCTATTCTTAACAATAACTGTGCCATTAGAAAATGTGATTTTTCAGAGTAAACAACATCTGCTTTGGACCACTGCAGATAAGTACAATGACATCAAGAAGAAAAAGGAGAAACTGGTTAATCAGAAGTGAGATGTCTTATCTGTAGAGACATTAAGGTGTAATGTGAGGAGTTTTGAACTAGTACCATAAGTTTAGTAGGTCAAGTTTTAGATTAGTCTGGGGATCAGCAGGAGCATGTAGCTGTCATCACAGTAGGAATGATGAATTTTAATGAAAGATTGTGGAAATTTTAAACAATGAAGCAGCAACAATTTTTTCAAGCAACTTATACTCACTAGAGAAGAAAGCAAAGATCTGGCATCTAATAGACTCTTCCAGGTAAACTGGTATTTTATAAAATACCAGTCTTGGATGTATTCCAGTCTTGGATGTATTGGTGGCACAGAGACATCTTAAATTGGATAAGGGAAGATAACACTTTAACTACAACTAAGTTTATTTAGAGTATGAATGATGCACTTGTTATCTTCTATCCAGAATGCTGCAGAATTCTTACTATAGTGTATACTGAAAGAAAACAATACCACTTCAACGCTGAACAACAGTACAGAGCTTCTTATTTGCCTACCCCAAAACTGCTGAGATAGGGCTTGTTATATTCTGCTGTCACTTTGCTTCATAGAACAGTGAACAAAATAAAAGACCACCATGTGTGTAATTGGTATCATCAGAAGGCCAGCAGCATCAGCATGAAGTAAAAAGGACAAAATCTAGATTTTGCTTTGCATTCTTTCAATTTGCCTTTCCCTAAATGAAGATTTGCTGTCACAATGTCCAGTTTTAGTGAGCTGATTTTATTCAAATGTGGTATGAATTGCAGTGGGAATTGAGGACTTTTCATAGAGAGAACCAAAAAGGTGAAATTAGCCAAGAGGATGACTCCTAACAAAGTGGCTCATGGTTTAACCACGAGGATAGTATGTGTTAGATGTTTAGAAGAATGATCAAAAGCAAGGAAAAGAAGGGATCATGGTGGACTGGGAAGAAACAAATATGGGAAACTAAAGAGACAATGGAATAAAAGGGGCAGATCAATTTAGGCAAGCTGCTGGTCAGTACATTTGTCTGACTGAGCCCTGTGCTGGATCACCACAGTCTGACCCTTCCCATTAAATCCTGTTCTATCTCCTGTGTACACGTGCTCTGTACTCTGAGTGGGACTGAATGCTAGCAAACTTCAAAGCTGCCTAGCAGGCAAGTAAGGTAAGAGGTATGAGCACACGGACTGAGCCAGTGAGCTTAAGAGGCTGATAGGTGCAGGTGCGAGCAATGGGGGGAAATTAGGGGACCTGGGTCCAGCTCCTGGCTACAGTGAGTCCTTAAGGTCTGCAACCGTAGGGACTTCCATACAGAGAAGGAAAAGGATCAGACCTTCTGTAGTGTTCATGTTTATGTGAGCACTGGGTGCAAGTGGTGGTAAAGGCACTGTGCTCTCCTTGTGCTCACCTGTATGGCCAATGTTCTCCAAGTGTGTCTACATGCTCAAGTGTGTCATTTGGGAATACATACTCAGCATGGCAATAGGTTGGACCTGGGGACACCTAACTGCAGCCTCCCATCCAGTGGGTTGGGACTGGAGGAATCCCTCTGGGTTCCATAACCAGAGCTGTCCATCTGTAACAGTAAAGATTATTCACCATTGATGCCCGAGAGAGAAAACTGAGAGATCTCAGGGATGCTCTGTGTGTCACCATTTCATTTCTATTTTTGCTTTTCTCTTTTTTTTAGTCAAATATGACTAGAGTTTATCTACAGTGTTCTGTAACCCTGTCAGGATTTTCAGCAAAAGTCAAACTGAGCCATTGCAGGCTGAGCCTTTTCCTTTCTGAAAGAGTAATGCAAATGTGTGATGTCCCAAGGGCTTTTATGAGGAAACGTTGTCAAACAGTGTGATCTGTGTCAATAAGATCAAGATGCTGGACACCGCTGGAATCAAGTGAATATTTGAATCCCAGATCAAAACACACCAAAAGGAGAATAAGCTTTGTGATGCAATCAATTAGGAATGAACCCAGACACATAACAAAATTAAAAGCACTAAGGGGTGTTTTACTTAGATTATATAGCAATGACATATGTTACAGATTTTGTGGCATTTCTGAACTACAAGATGATAATCCCTACTGCTCTGCCATGGATAGGCACGATAAGAATCATATCACTCTTGTATTGTTTGTAATTAAAATTTGATTATAAGATAGGATGGGGAAGGTAGAGAGTGAAACACTTCCAAAGTTAATAGAATCATAGAATCATAGAATCGTAGAATCGTAGAATCGTAGAATCATAGAATTATAGAATCATTAAGGTTCGAAAAGTCCTCTAAAATCATCTAGTTCAACCATCAACTAAACAATACTATGAACACTAAACCATGTCCTGAAGTGCCATGTTTACCTGATTTTTTAATGCCTCCAGGGATGGGGACTCCATCACTTCTCTGGGCTGCATGTTCCAGTGCTTCACCACACTCTCAGTAAAGAAACTTTTCCTACTGCTGAATCTAAACCTCCCTTGGCACAACTTGAGCACATTTCCTCTCATACTATCACTTGTTACTTGGGAGAAGAGACTGACCTCCACCTCACTATAGCCTCACTTCAGGTAGTTGTACAGAGCAATAAGGTCTCCCTTAGGCCTCGTCTTCTCTATACTAAACCATCCCAGTTCCCTCAGCTGTTCCTCAAAAGACTTTTTCTCCAGATCCTTCATCAGCTTTGCTGCCCTTCTCTGGACCTGCTCCAGCACCTCAAAGTCTGGAAATGGGCCTTCTCTGTGGCTTTCGCCTACTCAGCCTTCCCTCTACTTCAGCTGTTCATATACAGTAACGAAGACAACACCTTGCGGTGTTAGAGAATTGACATCACCCGTTGGCATGTGGGAAGTTTGGAGCCACAACTCTGGCGAAAATCATAATCACTCTAGCCCATGGCTGATCAACGCCAACTGAGTGGGAAACTGACTGAATCTATCTCAACAGTATTATAATATAAACTCTAAATTTTCCAGATAGATGTGAGAGAAACGAGACTGAATGGTGCATCCTATCTCTTTAACTGTTAACTTTTTGTTAAAGGATCTCTGATTTATTTTTCTTGGGTGTCTTGAGGAGAAACATACATTGAAATGCTACACTTCAAGTCTGAAGAAAAAATTTGAGATACGCATAATTAGAGTGCAAACAACAGAAAAGAACTGTGGATTCTGAATGGCTCAGTGGGTAGTCTCCCTGCTTTTATTTTCAGCATTAAATGGCTCAGTAAATTCATATTCTTTTAAATTCTACAGGTTTACAGCTTGACTGAAATATGTTTTTATCAAACTCAAAATGACAAGTTCAACTGGCCAAAGAATCATTAGAGTGCAAAACCACTGAAAGTTAAAGTGAATAATGAAAGTTCTTGTACAATTTGCATTAGATCCATATGTTAAGGTGAGTAATAAACAGATTTTTAACACATGTACAGGAATTAAAAGGGCTGATTACTAGTATAAGCAAGCATTTCCACAAGATAATGATTCAGGTTTTACAGAGCTGTTTGATCTTTTCTTTTTTTTTTTTTTTTAAATAGAAGAATAGAAATTATGTTCCCAGAATTGAAAACCACTTTCATAAACAAAATAGAAGATATTTTATAAATCTTCCTTTCTTGTCTAAGCCTAAATGAGTCATGGCCAGTTATATTCCCACACGTCCCAGCTACCTCTGCCAAGTTGGCTTCAGGAAAAAGGAAGTATTCTGTAACTCTTCATTTATAACAAGGGGCAAGGCAAAGAATTTGGAAATATGGTTCTCAAAAGATAAGATAAATTTTCTCTATTTAATATGCCTATTTCCTGTCACACAGAATTTGCTTCACCCATACTTATGGAAATGCATATGTCTTTAGTTTCAGAGTGGCACAAAGGATTGAACATGCATTTCTAGGCTCCTTATCTCAAGAAATGAGCCAGTAGCACCAGAAAACACTCAGAGAAGGGCAGCAGAATGATTAAACTTACAGAAAGGCTTCCAGAAGTAGAATGACTAAGTAAGTTACACATCTTCACTCTGTAAAGGAATGACAGATGGAAGGTCTAATATAGGTCTGTGTAATTATGGGTGTCAAGAAGAGGACAGACACAGACTAATTGTTCACTGGCTTTTCAGGTACAAGATCCAGAAGCAATCAAATGAAAGCAGCAGGAGTCAGATGCAAGAAAACCAAGAGCTGATGAGTCTTCAGACAGTTACTTGAGGAATTCATTGCTGAAGGACTGTGAAGATGCTAAAAGCATATCTGGGATACATAGAAGACTGGATGAGTTCATGAAACAAAAACCCACAGAGGATTACAAAACATGGAGAAATGGTATCTGGCAAAGAAAGACCATGCACTTGACAGTGGTTGGAGCCTTGGAGAGTACTACAACAAATGATAGTATATGCTTCCTCTGTTATGGCACTCCTGTCTAGAAATACGGTTTTTGCCACTGTCAAACACAAGCTATTAGGCTTAAAAGAATTTAGGTGGAGGCTGTGATGGTATTAAAATTATTTGAAAAACTTCCATTAACTTCAACATGGGTTATTTTCTTCATCCCATTTATTAGTTGACACCTAAGATGGGAGTCTTTCATTTCATTTTATTTGAAAAAAAAAAAAAAAAGGACTGTTTCCATTTCCCAGCTTCATCTGCTGTTCAAGTAAATTATGTTAATTTTAAGAGATCCATTACAACTCTTTCTTTGTTTGGAGTATGTCCTACTTGACTGCCAAGACTTGGTCTGTGTCGCTTTTTATTCGACAGCTAGAAAATACTTGGAGAATTAAGTACAATTAAAAGTTCTCTATCACCCTAAATACATGACTCATTTGATTCTCAAAAGCTGTGAGGACCACTGCAGTTCAGCAACTACATCCATGATACTACATAGCTGACTTTTGATGTCACTCAGATAATGCTATTTAAGGCTCCAGTGGTATTATCATGTTTTGCTTTCTTTGTGCTTTCCCAGGCAATTTTAAGCACATTCTCATGTACTCTTTGATTTCTTTCATATGAAGTCTCCAAGATGGTATACGGTAAAATGTTCCACCCTCTACTGCCAACACTCCAGTTTGTCCCACCACTTATAGTATCTTCCAATCTTGACTGCTGCTAAAATATCAAAGGCATTACAAATACTGAGTAGCCGAAGTAATATCACAGCTGAAGTCAGTGGCAAAGCAAACCTTCATTTAGCTGTGTGGGTAAGGCATCACACACAGTGCATGGAATACATCTTTTCCGGGCTGGGGTTCACCCAAATGATAAATTAAAAGATAAATTAATTCATTAATCTAGAATTTCTGTCTAAATGTGCCAGATACTGTAAGTCAGAAAGCAATGAAGACATACACGTGTATAAATACAACAGTACTGCTCCATTACACAGACAGTTCAATAGCTCTGGTTGTTGTATACCCTAAAAATTACCATTTGTCAGATTAGCACTACCTACCCATTTCAGTCATCTACATAAGCAAATGACAGTGCAAGTGATGCTCTTAGCTTTTTGGTTCACTGTGCTCTGCCTTTACTGTACTACTCAATCTTTTAATCTTCAAGTCATCTCTTCCCTCTTCAGCAGACCATGGTTTTATCTACTGTTAAAACCTCTTTGAAGTCTCTTCATTATTTGTCTATTCCCTGGCGTGCTTCCTCCTATTCTGTGTGTTTTATTTAAACAATCTCTTAATCTTTCAGAATTGAACAGCTGTTAAACCTTCTTTTAAATGGGTCTTAATTACTCTTACTTTCTGTTATCTCTAATCCGATTTTACACCTGTAATCCTGTAGTAACTTTTTTCCTCTTTAAAAAAAACCAACACAACTCAATATAGACATTTTGGGAAACGTCCTTTTCTTGCTTTTAGAATTATAGGAAATTTGGGGGTGCCTGTACTTACCTATTTTAGCTCAGTCATGTTTCTGACCACTACTGAAATCCAAAAAGGCAGCAGAGGAAAATGGGAGAGATGAGGCTTGCAGCTGGCAATCTTTTTGCAACTTCAACCCTCTCATTAATAACAGATTAATTGTCAGCAGACTACAGATATCAAGCTATGTTTACTTGGGATCTCTCACTCAATAAAAGTCTTTCAAAGGTTCTTTCAGCCTTTAGTATAAGACAATGATTTTGCACCTGAAGAGGACTCTTCAGTTTCTTTGCATTGGCATTCAAGGTTTAGACAGCTGGAGGAGGAATCCCAATGCCCTCAGGTCTGTCTGTGTTCCAACATAGGGACAGACTATGTGTATTTTTTTGGGTATGACATAGTAAAATAAGAATAATGATTAAAAATTGAATATATTATTATAAACAAAAAGGTAATAAGCAGTAGACTATTAAAGAACTGTAAAAACATGTCACAGGGGCACAGAAACTGTTGGGCCAGGCTGATGTATTCTAGATTAGCTTAGATGATGTACAAGGCTTACTCTAAAATCTTTTTCATTGTGCCTGTATCCTCTTCCTCTATTCTCATGGCAGTTCTTACACTTGAGTGCAGGAGATGACAGAACACCACCAGCTGTCAGGCTTCTGCCGCTGCAATGGACCTTTGTGAAAGAACCAGCAGGATCCTGAAGGCTCAGCCACTTTCTCTATTTATATCACACACACTGTGGTCTCTATACTCAGAAGCAGGTTTCTGAGGAAGTTTTGAAGCAGCATAGCACTAGAGTATCCTGCCTCCTTTCAGAAGCTTTCCCTGACAGATGCCATATGCAGTTCATCTAAGGATCAAACAGTTAAAGACGAAGATGTTATTGTTAGACTTAACATGAATCTGATTAACAGACTGCTGTGTTTTTAAATGGATGAGTTATTATTCCTACACAGAAGTCTACCAAAAAAAATCCCTTCTGGATAATAAACAAAGTGAAACGTACTGCCTCAGCCCTAGTCAAGCTGTATTTGCTACTAGAATTAAGAAAAAAATTCCTTAGTAGGAGCTGTGCCTAAGTTCACACAGTGTCAGGGATGTCAGCTCCATGCCCAGAAGCTGTTGGCTGTTAGGAAGCCTCCAGCTCCTCCAAGTCTCTGAACTCGTGAGGAAAATAACTGCCTCTCCTTGGCTACAAATTTTCCATGTCCTGGTAGGTTGCCACTACAGTTAAATTCACAGTTCTTATTTGCCTGGGGTGGTAAAGAAGCCATACTTGGCCAAGAATCGGACTCGAGCACTTAGGATTTAAATCATATAAGCAAGTACAGAGAGAGGCAAATATTCCTAGCCGAGCTACAGATAACTCTGTGTGTACACAAGAGAGACACTTTAATGTGCTGTATTCCTGACCTCCGGATAGCTCTTCTCTTTCACTTAACAGTGTTAAAATTAACCTTTAACGTGTCTCTGTCACACAGTGTATATAAATCACTATATATGTAAGTATGCATATGTGTTCTTCTGTTATGTATATAAATATGTGTTGTATGTATATACACACACAAAATCTAAATATCTACAAGTGTATTTTGGCACAGAATACAATTTATGCATCCATAAATCTGTAAGTCTTTCAGATTATGAATGCAGACCATACCATTTCCTTAAAAATTATCGAAATATAAACCAAATTCTTTACCTTTTCTATAGAATCTGTTAGTGGAATGCCCACATTGGAAATCAGCTCTACTGAAGTGTTTTGAGCTATTACTCAGAAGAGTTATTGAGATGTCATAAGACATTAGGCAAAGCTGAGGAAACTGAACAAAAATTTTGATGATTCCTTCATAACACAACACCTGGTTTCACAGTTGGCATAAGTAGATAAAACATTAAAACAAAACCGCGTTACCTTATGTTCAATGAAATACATGTGATCTACTGGAAGAATGAATAACAGCTTGAACATACTGAATATGTAATAGTACACTAGAGTTCTGCTTATAATAAGGACTTCCAAGACTGATTTTTTTTTTTGCTTTGATGTGCTATAGTCCTGAAATGGCAATCAGTTTTCTGGCAATTGTATAAAAAAAAATCTTGTTCAGAATAATTCCTGAATGTCTTACAAACTATTAAAAAAGAGGCTCAGTTTAAAAATTACATGTGTCATTGCCTACTTAATTTTCCTTCTTAAAGCAAATACTCAGTGATGAAAAGATGCAGGAATTCTTATAATGAGATGCAGTGAGATTTCAGTCCTTCACAACTATAGAAGTATACTTAAAGAAAAAGTTCACTGCTTCCTTCCATAAAAAGATTCACTATATGACTCTGTGAACTGCAACAGAAAAAAAAAATTAGATAGACAATGAAGAAAATGATTGAGAGCCATCCCAACATTACACAGGGCAGATGAAGGTTGTAACCATAGCAATGATGGCAAACCGATTAATGTTTTACGCCTATACATTTTTTCTAAAATACTCAACAGCAGCAAGATTCTGGATCAGACTCTTCCCAACTTGTAATTGCATCGACTGCATCAGAGTGGAGAATGAGACACAATATATTTTTCATAAACTGCTAAATTATTGAGAAGAAACAAGAAGCTGCCAAAGCATTATAATTCTCTTGGAACCAAAGGGGCAAATTTTCAAAATTACATCTTCCATCTGAACCAATGCATGTATGATTGATGAGGAGGCACAATCATTTCATTTTGTATTTTGTAAAATTTCACATTAGGGTACTAGAATTTCAAATTAGGGTACTAGAATTTCAAATTACTTTGACCATTAACATCAGTTTCAATTCACCTGTGATCTTCAGATCTCTCTAAGCCCAAAGAGCACACAGTTGTAATCTAAAACAAATAAGTATGCAAATACATCAGAAAGCCTTGTGGGATTTTACGAAGCTTTACGATATGCAAAAGCTGCTGAAAGTGCTTTTGAATATGGCATCTTTGGCTATAAAATGGACTTGTTAAATGCCAGTTGCCTATATAATAAAAGAATGTAATAAAAAAAATTTTATTAGACAGCTATGATAAAGGAATGGAGAAAAAAATTTCTGTAAACCAAACACTTCCAAAGGAGAACACAAACATGCGTAATGTAATTCCAGTATGTGTGAAATTGCTGAAGTGATGCTGGATTTTCCGCATGAATTTGTTTAGCATTGATATTTTTCTTTGTTATACATAAAATGTCACCTGCACTTTCAAATTATTTAGTTTTAACACCTAGATTCAGGCAAATGTCTCACACTGAGGAGAGGAAGTCAGTCCTTAACAAGAAGCACCCTCTGAAGCATTGCTTCCAGTAGAGCACCAAGACTTTCTTACCTTTGAATACTTTCCTGAATTAAGGTTAAATTACAAAACATAGGTAGCACCTTATTTCTTCAAAATCAATCCCATCATCTGCTGACCATACAGCTTCGCTGTTATGAGCTGTTGATTGGTTTAGGTAATTTTTATTGTAAGATTTCTTTTGCAGAAAAGCATTTAAGTAGTGTGTAAAAATAACAGTAAATAAGCAATTAGGCAAGAAAACTCTAATGGAATAAGATGACTCAAGTGTCGTTTTGCCTCAGTGTACTTGTCTACCAAACCACTATATTTCCAGAAAGAAATTGAGCCTTGAGAGATGTCTATTATCTAACTGTCAGCAGAAATAACATAAGAGAATATGAGCGTGAGCTGCCCTATTGAATGCCCTAGTATCTCTCAACAGTCACGGTCTTCATTGTTCTTTATTTATGTGACTGCTTTGAAATGAAAACACCTATGGCTTTGCTCATTTTTTGGTTCTGAAATGTCAATCTGTTTCCTCCTCTAAGTCCCACTCATCCCTTGCGACCTTGACCAAAGTTAGTCATTTTAAGAGAAGTCTGGTTGTATATCATCACTGACGAGAACTACGAACCAGCAATGATTCTTCCTGAAAATAAGGATCCTAACATGTGGGCTTTGGGCAGTGCAAGACACACCAGGCTACATTCCTCATTTCTGACCTGAAGAACAACAGCAGCTTTGGGGACTGACCTGCTAATCAGCTCCTTGAACATCCTTATCAGAGAGACTTGCAGACCCACACATGGGTACTGCTGGCCTGAACCTCTCCTCAGGGTTAGGTGGTGCTTTGTAACATTAAAGCCGAATGAAATCCTCTTCAGTGCAACCAAGAGCTCACCTACAGTTTCTGTACTTAAGATACTGAGCAAGAGAGTGGGAAACCCAATATTAATAAGGGACAAGGATGAATACACAAGTGCACATCAATAGGAAGACACTGGTAAAACAGTGTGGTGCTTCACTGAAGGTGCCAAGCAAGGAAATAGCGTATTACAAGAGTAATGTTCCTTTAACAAAATGACAGAAGAGATTGAAGGCATACATCCAGATCCTATCTTATGCACTGGATTTTTAATTTTTTTTTTAATTAAGAGCTAAGAAGCTTGATCCTGTCTGCAGCTAGCCCAAAGGAATTATTCAGATGGAAGAAAGATCCCACTTGGCCTATAGCCAGCAGAAGCAGAAGCAAAACAAAGGTGTTTTCTAGGAAGTGAGTGAAGATGAAGCACTCTGGGGATAAGTGAGAAATCCTTCTCCTATCGTAACTCATCTCCACAAAATCCAGTGTATGCTGTTAGTTGATTCAGTAAGTCAGTGCAGCTCTCAGGCTGGACTAGTGCCGCACCACTGAAATGTAACCTAGCTTACTGAGCATCCCCTCCTTCCCTCCCCTGTGGACAAAGTCACACTCAGCAGAAGGCAGATTCAAAACCTTGCTCAGTGTGCTTGGTTTAAGTATTGTGGAAGAAACAAATCTTCAATTATAAAAAAAAAACAAAAACCAAAAAACAAAACCAGAAAAAAAAAGTTATGTAGAAGTTTAACTCTACATAAATGCAATCATCTCAAATCACGACAGTATTTGGTACAACTGGCCCCAGTGCATAAACAAATACGTTTGAAGTTAATATCATTAAGTTAAACAATCATGAACAAAATATTTTTATGTAAGTGGGCAGACCAAAATATTATTTTGCAACTGCTCTGTACTAAGCCTGATCCTTTTACAAGGAAATACAAGAGTAGTTATAGCCCAAGACTTAGTGTAAATACCCACCTATGTCATCAATTTGCAATATGTGATCTCTGTGCCGTAGGGGCCAGGTTCCTAATTAGTTTTAAAAAAATCAGTGTAGTGTATTCGTCGTATTAGACTTAGGAAGCTTTATTAATCATTATGTCGCACAATGAAGTACCTTCATTTAGAACATTTGAAAAGTAAAGGCGAGATTCATATTCACTTACCTAGAAATCCAAAACACTGACATCCAAGGCTGAGTAATTAATTTCCTTCAAGACAGGTCACATCAATCACCCTACGAAGTTATTAGGTTCCTTCTAAAAGCTATAAAGTCTAGCTTTGACTCACAGGTCTGATGTCAAGGTGTCTAGATAAATTCAAAGACAAGCTGTTACTGCCTTTCAAATGACAGTTTTGTAGCTAAGAGGCTTAAGGCAAATTAGACAACTATTCTGTAGGCAACTTGGGTTTCGTTTTATTTACAGCGAAATTGTCTTCTGTATGATATCCCCTAGATAGTTAAAGCCACAATAGGAAAAGCATATAGTTCTGAAACTGATGGTGTTGCAGGTACAGATTTACTACAGAACATTGCAAATTTGAAAAAAAAAAACCAAACTCACTGTGTGCATAAACAAGTTCAAGGGATTGACTGCAGCTCTAATCGCTTTAAGTGATTAAAATCAAAAATGAAAGGCAAAAATCTCCACCAATCTAATACAAAATGCTGTCAGTATAAGGAAAATACAAATGAGACATTTTAGTTATTTTCCAGTGAAATACAGGCAGGATGTATGTAGCAGTTGTGCTGAGGCAACAGCAGAAGGATTTATTTTGAAGTGTTTTGATAATAATGAACATTTCCTCATGAACAGAGATAAAAACAACTATGTCATCACTGAAAGATAATTTCTGTTGTAATTATGTATTCAGTAGAATAAAGTACATTGTGGAAATGGCAATGTTGCGAGCATTTAAAGAGAATCTGTGCTTGCTTTCCTCTGCTCTGCAGATGCAGCACGTTCTCTCTGGAAGAGAGACATCTTGCAAGCACATGGTGGGAGCGCCCAGAACTGTGTGTTCTTCTTTTACAAGGGTCCGGCTGACACTCCTGTTTCCCTTGGCACAGCTACAAGCTGTATTTCAGCCACCCAATCCAACCGCAAACTCTTAAAAATTCTAAGAACAGACATCAGGATAATATGAATTATGTTGGAGTCATCTAGTTAGTGTTACAATCTCTGCATCAACACCATGAAGGTCAACAGGACCTTGAGACACCTTGGAAGGAAACAGATGTCTATTTTCTGTCCTCTCTGTTTGTTGGTAGGTTGGGGTTTTTTGATACAACTGGGGTGAGATTCATCTTGCTGTACTTTAACTGTGTGAAATCCAACAACAATCAGCCACAGTAACTCCCCGATTCCTCCCACTCTGTGTCAGGTGTATAAATTAGATGGATTAGTTTGTCCACTGGAGGTTTCTGCCTTTCCAGTGACTATACAAGGACCACAAACGGTTGGTTTACAACTGGCAATCAAATTTGTGGTGGCTAGGTGACAAAAAAAAGACCTTTGGTGCAAGTGGCGCTCTTTAGATCTTCACAATATTTATCAGCAAAAATGTTTTTGACATAGATTGCTATGTACAAACGTACTGGGGGTATGAGACACAGTATGATGCTGTATCTTTGGCTACAATTCTATTTTTCATTCCTCTACTCAAAAAGTACATTGACCTGTTCTACTTTTTATAAGGGAAATGACAGTAGTAAATGAATGCATGAAATAAAATATTAATTGGCAAATACAAACTAAATTTAAAGTATATCCGTTTTTAGAAGAAAAAAAATAAATACAGAAGACAATGGAATTTTCATGGGGAGCAAATTTGGTACTTAGTCCAGTACTCCCAGATCTGACATCAAACTGCTAATCTGTTGAAGACATGCATGTGCTAGGGAATATTACAGATTTCATCTTCCAAATAGAATCCTTCAGGGTTCTTCCCCTGATTTAGGGAAACACAGAAAGAACATCAGCAAATGCATCTCCATTTATCTAAAGAACACAGGACTGCATTGATTTTCCTAGGGCTGCTAACCTCCTCTGATGTGAGTGGGTACTTTGATCAAACGATGGTTAAAGTGAGAAATTTGCTGGTTCTTTGGCAGGTACTGTCTTTCTGATGGACATGAAAACCAGATACCTGAGCAAAAAAGTGACAGATGTTTTAGGCAGTTATTGACAGTGTGCATAAAACTATGTTTTGAAGAATCTTGTGTAAGGAAACTGGATTGCAGAGGTGACAGCAGCCAAACTCCCAGAAGTGTACACTCAGCAGGCAGTTGTGAGTTCACGCTATTTCCAGATTGTTTCAAAGTTAGCACAGCAGCTTGGGGTACGTGCATACGTATGCATGTTTTGGTTTAGGTTTATTTCTTTTTTTCTTTTTTTTTTAAATATGCATTTTATACTGATTATAGCAACCATTTGTCCTGGATCTACTGACCTCTGTGCTTATTTAACCTTTATGCTGCACTACCACAGCCTGTTCTGCACAGCTGGGTTTCAGCTAACCTAGCTTAAGAAGGAAGGCTCTTTGCCTTGGGTCTTAACACATAGTTAGCAAAGAAAGACAAGCACCTCTGGACGATGCTTGTTCTGCTGTAACAGAGAAGACAAAATATAGAGGATGCTTCTCTGCCTTTGCATTACAGATTCACCTCAATAACTGACAAACAGGTATTTCATATCAGTTCAGGGTATCAGTTGTGGCCCCACAAGGCTAGCCTGTATGCTACAAGAACCACAGGAGACTGATGTCCTCCTAGAGAGGCAGCTGTGAGTCAACTGAACTGTGCTTTGCATGACTATCTGGCATGAGGACATGAGGACCCTAGCATCTGTCTTCCCAGTCTGGTCTTGGGTGTGAATGAAGGTAGCATAAGCTTTACGATTCTCTGAGTGGAGGAAGGATGTATTTTTGGTCCATAGATCTGATATCAGAAGGAATCGCTCAAAATTTTTTTTTTAAAAAAAAAGATCTTGTGTATCATGGAAGACCAACATGTGCTGAGCTAGGACTGGGAGAGCTTAGGGCCATCACCACAGGGTTGGGATGGGCTGCTCACTCGCTGTCAGTGCACAAGTGGTGGGATGGGGGCCTTTGCCTCCTGGGGAAAGGCTGCCTGCTCCTTGGTTTTCTACGATATGTGGAAAGTATTTCCAGAACAATCCCGTAACTTCTGCCTTGGGAAAGCCCAGTGAAAAACTTGTCTCCATCTACTTTTCCCACTCTATCAATTGCATAATATACCACATAATATTATCATAATATATATATCATTATACTATATATCATAATATTTAAATGGTTCACCCGATATGCACAGGTATGTGAGAAGCTTTTCAGATGAGTGTAGTGAGCACAGGGTCAGTGACCAAGCAATTGCCATAGCTGTTAACAGACTTCAGAGGTTACATTTTGTACTCTTAGACATATGTAAAATTCGCTCAAATTTAAGGAAGTTTCCCTGTACCACTGCAGCCCACATTCACTGAAAAATAGCTTAGCTGAAAAAAAGAGGTAATTTTTAACCAAGATCCTTTTCAGTTTTTGTCTCACACCAGTCACTATCTAAATTAGAAATAAGTGGTTGTAAAAGAGTGGAAAAAGTACTTTGACACTTCAAACCGAAACAGAAGATTGAACAGAGAAAAAAAACAACCCACACCTCTAAGAAAAACCTGCTATAGTAAATAATTTCCATTTATTTGTTACTTTTGTTTGTGTGGCACACTGAAAACCTTTATTTTCTTTGAAAACTTCCTTGTGCAAAGCCATTACGTCTTATTTCCCAGTGTTCCCATTTTACGTTTCAAATCCTATTTGACTGAAAGTTAATGCACCTAAGAATTCCTGCATGCATACAAAAATATTTCATTTGCTCAGCCTTCCTCTGTGTTCACTCTATAAAACTTTAAATTAATATGCATTTAGTCAGGTGAATTTGGTTTGCATCAACAAATCACAGTGGACATGAGGATCTTGGCACCGTTGTTGCTGGTGTTATACTAATCCTATGCTACACTACTTAAAATAGTGTCAGTATCGTAAAGTAAGGGCAAGTCCTCAATGGATTCAGGGCTTCTAAAATAGATGGTTTCTGGACTTTTGTTTGTTGTCACAAAACAAATGGTGAAGGAAGACTGATTTATACACAGTTTTATGTTCAACCTGTTTTCAGTAGTTTAAAATATTACACTATATAACATAACCAGAATATAACCCAACACAACTTAAATCTGAACAGAAAGGGTAATGGCAAATCTGACACTCATAAAGCTATTAACTGTCTTAATAGAACTCTGCTTCCTCTATTGTCTGCTTTTTCTTGAAACAGGCTCTATTCTATTTGGAACAGGTCTTTTCTTCCTGCTTCTGCATTGCCTAAGACAAGCCATGGTGACTTAGTCATCATTTTCAAAAGAAATTCAGACCCTTTTAGCACTGATTATCCCAATCACCAGAGGCATGCAGAGATGCTACACAGGACTTTCCCTGCTCATTTTGCCACCTCACTCCAATGAGTCATGCCCCAGAAAAAGCTGACAGATGAAACAGTATAGGGGCACGGAGACAGGTGTCAGGTGTTGGAAGGAGCAGTCATGCTCATTTTTAGTGGTCTTTTAAGTGAGATAATTACACACACACATACAAAAGTGAAAGCTAGTCCCTTCATAGTTTACATGTGTCTCTCAATATATACTTGGTGGGCTCTCCACACTGGAATAATACTTTCACCAAGAGTAGAGGCACATTGCTCAGGACTCAATATTTCCAGCAGTCATACTCAAAAAGATAAGCAAAATCATACCAGATCTGTAGTGACCTCAATTAAATTAAATTTGGCTCTAAATAAGATAAGAAGAAATGGAATTTCTTTCTGGAGCTATTTTAAGGGCAGTGACTGCTATATATAGAGTCAGAATAAGTGGCTGAAGTAGAATTTAGAAGACAGACATATTTTTGTTTTGCTGTTTCCAAATACAGTCTAATCTGTTCCGAAGTTTGAACAGTAGAAGAAAGAGAAGAAAAACCGCTGTAAAGAACCCCATTCTCCTGAGAGCAAACCCAAGGTTTTTCAGTATAGAAGGCAACACCAAAGGAATATCAAACTGTGCCATGAAAGTTTCAGCTATTGTGATATTAAAGAACAAAGCCTGTTTCTGAGTCTTGTCTGAAAAAAGGGTGTAAACTCAGGTCTCCTGTAAATCCAGAATTTCTGCCATTCTAAGACAGTTCTAAAGAAGTCTGGCTTCTCTGACTGTATATAAAACGTTTGCTTACGTGAATGAGGTTAAATGATGGAAAATTTTGATGTTTGCATAGATAACCTGGCTAAGCTATCCAGGTCTGGGCTTTGGAGAAAGTAACGTAAACACTGAAACGTGCCACGTCACTGCAGTACAATTTGGTTTGAAATTTCAAGTAGAATGGATTTTAAAGTGCTGTAACGCTGGCATTTAGTGTGTAAGACTCAGAGTAAACTATTTCCCACTCTGTCTATACTATATTCTACATGAAACCTATATGTGCACTGATCCTTATGCAAAGAAGTATTTCTCAGATAAAACCAAGGTGCAATACCTCTTTTACATTTGTGTGTGTGTGTGCTGGGGAGTACCCATTCTCTGGAATCAAAACACAGACTAAAAAGTGTTATTTACTTCCACCTAAAAGGTGTTCTAGCACTGGAAGAGCCATTTCACTTCTGAGGCACGCTTAGAGAAACAGAAATTTTGGTTGCCATGCTAACAGGAAATCACTCCACTGAGTCCGGTAAAACAAAAGTACATAAACGACATTTTCTTGTTAAAACTACATATTACATTAACAAGGTTTTGCAGCAGGTTTTGCCAGCTGTAGCGAATTTCTCAGTTCTGCCCCTTTGCAGAGCGTGGTTTTCTGCCCGCGTTTAAGCCTCCGGAGCATCAGCCGCTTCTTTCTCACG
>NW_009710217.1:0-239 GCF_000703405.1 Apaloderma vittatum | reverse complement strand
GAACCGCGGCCTTCCGCCCCCCCGCCGCAACACCCATCATCTCGTCAAGTGCAAACCCAGCGCAGGCAAGAATCCCACCGGCCCCTTTACATACTCGACGAGTCGTCCTACGGCTCGTTTCACCGCGCTCTCCTCCCATCTACCTGCGTTTCGCCGTCCTGAAGCCTTCCTTGGCAAGACCCGAACTTCCCCAGGGGGGTCCCTAAGGACTGCACCGGCCCCAGCGAGGTCCCCTCGGG
>NW_009710216.1:1683-4121 GCF_000703405.1 Apaloderma vittatum | reverse complement strand
TAAATATATATATATAAATATATGTCCTGGGTATTTTTTAAGTTCTCTGTTGTGCTGTAAAAAATGTGTGGATTTCTAATCAGGCTGATTTTCAGAGCCATTAATATAATATTTAAAGTTGAGTTCACTGGATTATTTTTGTCTTGCCCAACGGTTCCTAACTTCCAAATTAATGACAAGTGATTTCTTCTTCTTCTCTGTACAATTATGCAATAGAGTTTCTTTTGTTTTAGAGCTGTTCTTTTCACAAGACGAGGAAATAATTTATTTTTTGCTGGTGGATTTTTTTTTTTAAAGAAAAAAAAGACGAAGTATCTGATACTTTTTTTATTATTATTTACGACGTGTGATGTTTTGTATAATAGATTTCACCTTGACCATTCCTAAGGACTATTTGCTTTAACCTGCTTCAAAGTTCGTTTGTCTTATGTGGTCCTGAATGTTGTACTTACCTTAAAATAAATCCATGCTGTTTTTTTCTGCTCCAAGTCTGGCGCTTGTCTGTGTATATACGTGGAGTTTTTTATTTTTTTTTTCCTTCCCTCTCTTCTCATTTCCTTCATGAGGAAAACCGGTCGTTTTTAAAACAAAGTAATTTTCCTGGAGTTTATTATAATTATTATTTATTTGATAGAAGATTTATTCACGTGGAGAGCTGGAAATTATACCACTGAAGGAAGTGTGGGGTGGGAAACGAATAAGGCAGGGCGGAGGCAGCCGAGTCTGAGCACTGACTTTCTCTCCAAACCCCAAATCCGTGGCCAGCTTAAAATTTAGGGAAATTTCCCGGGGCTCCGATGGAAAGAATAGGAAAGAAAGGAGCCGGGAGGAAGGAAGTTTCTGCTCCCCTCGACCAGTCCCTGCCAGCGGAGGCCTTGCGCGGGGCTCCGTGTTTCTCAGCGCCCGGAGCTTGTTCTTTCCACAGCAGAAAACAAACAAAATCTCCTTTTTTTTTTAATTAAAAAAAGAGGAAACCCTAAAGGTTACGAGTGGGTGAGGTTGACAAGAGCGGTCATTTAAACCTGACCTCACTGCGGAGTCTAAAAGAAAGCTGAAAGTTCGTTTCGGAATAATTCTAAGCTTTAAAATCCCCTCCCGCTTGAAGATTTGGCTGATTTGAACCTTCCCTTTAGCGATTTAAGCTCCTATTCACAACGCCGGGCACTGACAGATGTTGTGCCTTCCCCCTAAATCAACCTTAACCTGTTTAAAGCAGCTTTAACCAAGCCCCGAAGTGCGAGGGAATAGAGATGCTGAGGGCATGGAAATGCCAGGTAAAGCCTGAAGCAGAATTTAGGAGGGCTCTCTGGGACTTCTCAAGCTCAGCTCGCTGGAACTCGGCTCTTTTCTCAGCTTTTCCAGCTGCAGAGGCTCAGCCGTCCAATATTTCCCGGGGACATTTCCCGACCATATCCCCCTTCATCTCCTGCAGCCCCTCCAATGCACCTCGTAGCCCCGGCTGGGTTCTGGAGCCGTTATACCCGTGGTAGGCTCTTAAGATCGATGATGTAAATTGGTTGTGATCGGCTAAATTTCTCATACTCTAGAAAGCTGGCAGAAACGTCCAACCCTCTGAAACTCTCTATTTAAATGAGAAAAATGTCCAAACCTCACTTGATTTGTATTTTAAGGAACATTATTGTAAAACTCTTACCATTTTTTCCTGGCTCTCAGAGGGTGGTTTTTATTTTTTACTTTTGTTTTTTTTAAATGCAGCTTTAAATGCAGTTTTAAAGAGAGAAAAAATAAATAGACTAAAGGGTAAAAAAAGTAGCATAAAAAGAAAATAAATAGGGTAAGAGGGTAAAAAAAAATTGTAAAAGGGTAAAAATAAATAAAGAGGGGAAGGATTCTTCCCCTTGCCTGGTCCACTTCCCTACGGGTTTTGTCCCAGTGTGGAGCCCGGCCGAGGGGATTGCCGAGCGGGTCAGTCAGGTGTCTGTGTTGAGAAATCCCGGGGCCGGTGATGCTCCCGCATCTTCCCTCCCCGGCTAAGGGCGCTGGGTACCCGCGAAACCTTTTCCCTCCCTACTGGGCAGGGATGCCGAGAGCCGAGGTGCTGGGGGTCGGAGCGTCCTCTCCGGGACTCTGCAGCCTCCCCGCCGCCCCCGCTGCTGCTGGACAGTTCCTGGAGAGGGGTGGGCGCAGCTTGAGCCAGGGTTGGGAATCCCCTTTCCCCCTCACAACCTCTTGGTGGTGGATTTTTTTACCACCCTGTCCCGGTGAGATAGTCTTGCGTGCGGTTTACCCCGCTCTCAGCCCATTCCCACCCTGCTGCAGTCCGGCTTCGGAGATTTCAGGATTTCAGGAGCTTGGCAGAAAAACAAACCCCCTCTATTAGGTGATGAGCGCAGTGCGGGCCTGGGAGCTTGCAGAATCAGGCGCGGGAAGAGCAACCGGGGCAGGGGGGGCATCCAGTCCCCTCCCCAGGGCAGGGG
>NW_009710216.1:0-1668 GCF_000703405.1 Apaloderma vittatum | reverse complement strand
GTGCCCCGTCCTGGGGCGGGGGTCAGACCCCAGCTGCCCCTCTGCGTCCCCACCATTGCGAGGGCAGCCTTTTTTGGGTGAGCTGCTTTCGCAGGCGAGGTGAGAGCAAAGTCGGGACGCAGGGATGTTTTCGAGGCTGTATTCAAAAGCTGAGAAATAGGGAGGGCGATAAGGTGGTTGGAGTCTGTCGCGACAGGTGGCTTCATCCCGGATGGAGGCAGAGGAGGAGGAAGGAAGGAGGAAGGCCCAGGGTAACTGCTGCAGAATTCAGCCGCAGCAGGATCAGGCCCCCGCAGACCCTCACAGCTGAAGACCCAGCATAACCCACCCCGTAGCAGACCAAGAGGGTCAAGCTGGGCCCCGGAGGGGACTGACTGAATGGCCGGGGGCCAGACTGGGGCCCAGCGCTGTTCCGGGCAGCGGATGAGGATGGCAGATAGTATTTTATTTTTTTTTTCCGCTTCTTTCTGTGCTTCCATTAAACCTATGGGTTTGCAGACCTGTGCGAAAACCCAGATTGCTCCGCGGTTCGGGAAGGGAAAGATCAACGGTTTTCCAACTCGTCCCTCTACGGGAAGGTTCCTGCCTGAGGTGTCCCCCTCTGCCAAGGGAGCGTTTCCCTGGTGCTACAGGACCCTGGGAAAACGCAATCCTCTTAGGAAGCCCTCCAGGCCTTTGTATAACCCAGTCACGGAGCTATCTGGTCCCCTCCAAGCCATCCCATCTCCCCATCCCACCTTCCTCTGCAACACACCGTGGGAAGGCGCCGAGCAAAAGTTTTTGTGGGGAAAGGTAGCTGTCACTTTGGAGGGGACTTTGCAGAAGATCCATACCAGGCACTGGAGGATCGGTAGAGAAAGAAATATATTCCCAACCCCGGCTCAATATCGAGGGACCTCGTATCTGTACAGCGGCATGCACGACGAGGCGGGAGGGCAGCTCGTCCCGGGCCCCTCCGGGAGGCCGTGTCTAAAGCAGCCCAGGCCAGGCTGCGGTGGGACTGGGGAGCACTGGTTTACACCCTTTCTCCCCCACGGGATGTAGCAAGGAGTGGGGAGCACAGATTTACACCCCTGCTCCCTCCTAGGATGCAGCAGGGAGTGGGGAGCACTGTTTTACACCCCTGCTCCCCCCAGGATGCAGCAAGGAGTGGGGAGAATTCTTTTACACCCCTGC
Source organism: Apaloderma vittatum (assembly GCF_000703405.1). Lineage (NCBI taxonomy): Eukaryota > Metazoa > Chordata > Aves > Trogoniformes > Trogonidae > Apaloderma > Apaloderma vittatum. The sequence goes on along the minus strand of NW_009710216.1, from coordinate 492 downwards.
TCCTCCCCAAGGGCCTCGGGCGGGAGTTCTCTGTGGTGCTTTAAAAGGGGCTTGTCAGGCAGCGAGCTCCTGCGATGCCACCGACAGGACATGAGCCGGGAAGGAGCAGAGAGAAAAGCCGCATCCCCGCCTCCAAGGATTTCCTACTGCCAAGGAGGGAAAACAAAGAGGAAGCAAGAATTTTACTGGGGGAGGGAGCTCAGGGAGCGAGCGGGAGCCCGTGTGCCTTCTCCTTTACAGGCGCGTATTTATTATTTTAATAATCCGTGCTTAGAGTGTTCCAAGGGGCCGGGGATTCCCCGAGGTGGGGAAAGGGGGGTGAGGTGGAGGGGAAAGACCCTCAGCAGGCTGCCCTGAGGATGCGTAGGGCGGGTGAGAGAAACAGGGCTCTGCCCCAACCCTCGCCGGCAAGGATATACCGGCGGGTGGGCTTCCCCAAAGTGCTGATGCTCAGTGTCGGGAGGAGGAGACCGTCCCCAAATTCTTCTTTTG
>NW_009710215.1:0-630 GCF_000703405.1 Apaloderma vittatum | reverse complement strand
AATCTGCTCCGAGGGACGGCAGCAGGGAAAGCCTCCCTCCCTAACCTCATTTTGAAATATCTAGGGGGAAAAAAAAAGCATTCAGGGTCATAAAAAGGCAGACGGATGGGGAAGTGCCACTGCCGGGCTCTGCGCTGGTGAAACTTCCTCCGGGCAGGGCTGGAGCCCCTGGAGGGGCCGGGAGAGCTGTCCCTGTGTTGCAAGGGGTGGGCTACTGTACCAGAAGCATCCTAGGCTGTTGCGAGAGGCCACTGCCATCCCCCAGGAGCTGCAGATCATACACACGGGAGTTTGCCTGCAAAGGAGGAAGCTTTTCCTCACCAGCTCGTTGAGAAACAGCCTAACAGTAGGCACTGCAAAGGGACGGGAAAAGTTGGCACAGATGACACAGGGGCTCCGTGGAAAGGCTGGATCCTGACACGGGCGCTATACGGGGTCCTGTCTGCGACCCTCACGGATGAGCAAGTGGGACGGGAAACACAAACCGCACGCTGTCCGAAGGAAAGGTTTCTGGCAGTTCTGGTAAGGAGCCAGCTCCTCCCAGCGCTTCCCACTCCTTCCCTCGCTGCTCAGCTCCACGGGCTCTGCCTCCCCAGCGGGCTCCTGCTTCCGACGCTGCGGAAGGATCGA
>NW_009710214.1:0-281 GCF_000703405.1 Apaloderma vittatum | reverse complement strand
CACCTGGCTCAACCCCAGCCTCCCCCAGAGATCCTGAATTCCTGCCCTGGGGATCCCCTCTCTGCTGCGTGTGTGTGTTGAGGGGGGCTTTCCCAGCCCACCCCCCTCCCCTCCTGAGAAATATTGGGGCGGTTTGCCCTGCGCTGGTGTCTGCTACAAGTGGAGGGGGAGGAGGCAATGTCTGACAGGACAGGGGGGTGCTGTGAGTCCTGCCGGGGGTCCAGACGTGCTGGGGCAGGCAGAGGAGGGCTGTAGGTGTGGGTCGGGCTGTGGCTGGGCGG
>NW_009710213.1:10054-10611 GCF_000703405.1 Apaloderma vittatum | reverse complement strand
CTTTTCCAGCCTCAACAGTTCCGTGATTCTGGAGGGGGCACAGGCAGCCTCGTCTCTGTTCTGCCTCCCTTTCTCTGCTCTTTTTTCCTCATTTTCTCAATTGCTCCCAGTGCTGATTTAGCAGCCACCTGGCTCCCTTTCCCAGAGCCCAGTAGGATCCCAGCCTCCCCATCCCTCCTCCATCACCGCCCCCCAGCGCTTTCTAGACCCCCTGTGAGGTGCTGGTTATGACCACCTGCTTCCAAAACCACTTGCCTGCTGCCTTCCAGGGGATGGCACCTGGTTGCCAGGCCATGGGAGCACCTTCCCGGTGGCGGTAACTGGTTGCCTGGTCATGGAAATTCCTCCCAGTTATCTCTAACTGGTTGCTTGGTCCTGGGAGCACCTTTCACTAGATGGCAACCGGCCATGGGGACATCCCCTGGACAGTTGTGACTGGTCGTACGGTGATGGGAGCACCTTCTAGTAGGTACTAACCAGTTACCTGGCGATGGGAGCATCTCCCAGTCAGTGAAAGCTGGCTGCCTGGCCGTGGGGCTGCCTTCTGGGTCGTGGTA
>NW_009710213.1:9800-10037 GCF_000703405.1 Apaloderma vittatum | reverse complement strand
CCTCGCAACAGCTTGCGGCAGCTTAATTTTTCAGAGACGCTGAGTTAGTTCCAAACGGTTCCTGGAATTCGATGTAGGGTGAGGTAGGGTAACGCCAGCCAAGTCTCTTTTGTCATGGAGCTGCGTGTTTTTCTTACGGTTTTCTTGAAAAAGCCATCTGGACCTTTCCCCTGCGAAGCTGTTGTTTGGGTGGATCCATATGGCATTCTTCCTGGCCTCTCCAGACTTCCTTGGTGC
>NW_009710213.1:9457-9784 GCF_000703405.1 Apaloderma vittatum | reverse complement strand
CTCTCCTCTCCCAAGAGCCTTCAAAAAGCAGCATCGCTCGAGTCGCCCGGGCTGGGGCTGAGGACAGGGGTTGGACCCTGCAGCTCGTCATTCGCCTGGTTTATCTTTCCATTTCCTTCTGAATTTAAGTGCAGTTTCATGCTAAGAGCTGTTGCTGTTTGATTTCAGCCTGTTTCATCTCTCTCTTTGAGGCCGATTTCTCATGTGCACCCCAAGACTTCTGTAAATCTTTCAGTGGTGCAGGCAGCTGGAAGGTCGTCGTTTGGTTCTTGCTGCTGCCAGCGTTGCGTGTCACCGCTGGAGACCTGTGGGGAAGCTGCCTTGCCC
>NW_009710213.1:5699-9390 GCF_000703405.1 Apaloderma vittatum | reverse complement strand
CCCAAAAATTTGATTTTCCACCTCTTCCTTGGACTTTTAGCTTCCATGCTGAGGTGTGGGTACGTGTTTCGGCTTTCTAGTTCCCTACTGCCCTGTTCTACGTGGAGCTGCTTCTCCCAGCTGTTCACTTTCTCCTTTGTTTTGCTACCCGGTTAGCTCAGTCCGTTGAGCGCGGTGCTAACAACGCTAAGGTTACGGGTTCAATTCCCGTTCGGTCCCCTGATCTAGTCAAGAGGTGGCTCCCTGGCGGCAGGGAGGCTGGATGAAATGATCTCTAAGGTCCCTTCCAGCCCAGGCCATTCCATGATTCTATGAAAATGTGTTCTATTCTCTTGACATCACCTCTCACTCACCGATGTGAGATGCCTGAGGCTTTTTCTTAGCTATTGCTTTACTTGCTGGAGGAGTAGAGGGTCACAGAAGCCTCAGTGTGAAGGTCTAATGATTATTTTCAGTGTGCCCCTGGGCCGTGTGCTCTCTGCCCATCACAGGACTAGCAAGGGGTGGAAGAAGGAACTACTTGTAGAGACGAGTATTTTGAGCAGCCCCTTACCTGTTTGCGGGGAGGGAGTTAAGCTAAAGGTGACGCTTCTCGATCAGCAGGACTCTTTCAGCTCGGAGTTGAACAGTTTCAGAGCTGCTGCTTTATTTCGTCTCTCACTGCAGGTGACCGAAAGCTTCCTCAGCAAAGAAGTCAGCTACGTGGTTTCCAGCAACAAAGAAGCTAAACAAGACAAAGCCAGAACTCGGACCGAGAAGCGGAGCAACGTGACTTCAGGAGATGCAAAAGCCGTGAGCTCGATGCCTTCTACCTCCAAAGGGACCCACACCAGACCTCACCAGAAGCCACCGGACACTGTAAGAGCTCTAAAGGTTTAGGCCATCCCTAAGTCTGGCCCAAGGGATCTGTAGGGTAGAACCTGAGAACAGGGTCGAAAGGTGAACTTGTTCCTGCTCTGAGTAACCTTGTGAGGTGATTTTTTTCCCCCTGGTCTGGCTGGTTTTGTTTGTACCCACTGACATTGTATCTCCTAAAACACACGTCACAGCTTGAGCTCATAAACAAGGATACCTCCTCAAACGGCCAAGGGAATAGAGGGGGCTTGGCTGCCTTCCCAGCGGAACCGGCGGTCGTCCTAATGCCGGGGTGTGTCTAGAAAAAAACAGAGAAATGTGGACGAAAGCAGCACGGGCTCTGGATGTGCCCTCACAGACACGGGTAGGACAGAGCCTCTGCAATGTGGGAGGAGATCTTTGCAAGCAGGAGTTTCTCTAGGTCCCAGCCTAGGGCTGGGATTTCGGGTCGGTAGTGCTTGTGGCCAAAGTGGCTTCCAGCGGACACCAGTGTTCACCCTGTGAGGAAGGCTGGTGTCTGCTGGAAGCTGTGACTGGTGGGGGGACCCTGCTGCCCCAGCCCAGGCCCACAGGCACCTCTGCCAGCTCTGGGACCTGCCTGCAGGTGGGAAGCCCAAGCTGATGTCGGGGGGTTTCGCTCACGATGTTTGTTCCCTTGTCCTTGTTCACGGCGCTGTTCGTTTGTCTTATAAAAAACTTGTTTCCTGAAATCCTTGGCTCACAGGTGAGCCTCAGAAGGGCCAGCGAGGGTGTTCCCAGCCCCTGCCAGCCCGGGCAGATGCGGCAGGTGGAGTCCCTGAGCGAAATTTCTGCTTCCTTTTGGCTCGCTCTGGAGGAGTCACTGCTGTTCAATAAAAGCCTTGGCTGAACAGCTGCTCGGTGTAGCTCTAATGGGGTTTGTCTTCCCTGGAAATGCTCGGTCCTGCTGCCTTTGAGATGAGGTCTTGGCCAGACTCCCCTCCCCAGCAGAGAGCGGGAGTCACGAGCCATCGCTCTTGCTGGACGACCGTGCTGGCTTCGGCTCGCTGCCTCCTGGTAGCTCTTTGCTTTAACGGAGCACTTGTCTTCTTTCTCTGCAGGCCCTGATCAGCAGGGGGAAGGAATTGCTGCAGAAGGCGATGAAGAATCAGGTGAGCAGTGCCTGGACAAGCTTTTCTCTCGCTGGTTCTGTTTAAAATACCGCTGAGTAGCATGGAACCAGTGCCAGCCACTTCTGCAGAGCCCCTGCCTGCTGGAGGGAGCAAATTGTGGGGCTGGTAAAGGTAGGAAGCTGCTGCTTGTGGCTCTGCAGAATATTTTGCAGTTCTTCACGAGTGCTGTTCTTCATGGAGCCACGTCATCCGTCCGTGTTAACACTTCTAGGGCCTGTTCCAGTGATCTGGGCACGCAACGCAAGAGCATTATTAACACAAGCCCCGTTGTTAGATGAATTTTTAGCCTGCAAAGAACTAAAGCCATGAAGCTGAGGCAAAAAGGCTCCCACTGATACCACAAATGACCAAAAAGAATCTCGGTGCCCACTTAGAAGCTCATGCTCTAGCAGGGATTAAAAAATTTGGCCTAGATGCGACTGTTAATTTGGGGCAGATAAAGCATGAGTTCAAATCTTTTCTCCTGCACCCCGATTTTTTTTTTTTGGATGCAAGGGTCTGTCAACCAGGGGGGGAAAAATTCTCTCTAAACTAGATTTAGAACTGCGTGTGCTCGCACGGTCGTTGCTGCTTCGAGCCGTGCCGTGCCAAACCTCTCTGTCTGTGCAGGACGCCTGCGGTGGCAGCAGCATCCTCGCCAACGCTCGCCTGTGGGGAGTCCAGATCGTGCACGTGGACGGTATCCTTCTCTGCAGGCTGACAGCTCGGCGTTGGCAATGAGCGCTTTTTGGAGACAGGTGGAGCAGAAGTGATGTAAGCGAGCGTGGCGGGGAGGGGAGAAATTGCCAGCAGGACCCGGCTCTTGGCTGGTGCCATCGTGGCTGTGGCTGACTGGGTGTGCCCTTCCGAAAACCAGATGGACATGGATGGCAGGAACACGCCGCCGTCGTGTTTACAGCAGCAAGCACTGAATATGTCAGAATATACTAAAGCTATAATGCTAGAAAAAGCTAATAGCTTGGTCAGTGCCTTAATTTGTTCCAAAAAAGACCGTTTTTACTAATTGCCTTGGGAGTACAGATGATGGTAACGGCAGGATTTGGTCGGGTTTTAATTAGGAAGTGCTGATGTTTGAGGCCCTGTGCTGGAAAACGCTTCCCTTTGGAGTGATGAATGGGGAGGGGGTGACGGGCAAGACAGATGGTGGAACTCTGCCTCTAATAATAGGTCTGGAGTAAAAGGTTCCTGAGTGTCCGACGACAGTGACGTACAGCTGGGGCTGAGCCTGTCTGGATGCAGGATGGAGGCAGCTGCTGCTCGGACGCGTTCCTCTGCAGCTGGCTCGGGGATCCGAACCGCTTGGCTTTCAAAGGCCAGGGGCTGGTCTGCGTGCTGCGAAATTCCTGACGGCCTTCTTTCCCCAGGATCTTAAAGCCAGCCTCCAGCTCTGCTAAAAAGCACATCCCTCAAAGCGCTCCTTGTCTGGGGGGCAAATTAACCGTGTGGCGGGGCCAGCGGGCGCCGCGTGCTTCTTCCCAGGCGCGGGCAGGGAGTTACGCTCGTGCCGCAGTGGGTGGAGGGGGGCAGCTCCCCTCCTCTCGGCGAGCTATGGCTCCTTGACATCCCACCTGCACAGAAATGTTGTCGTACGCTCAGCAGCTGCTGCGTGCCGTCTCGGGAGCGAGGAAACGGTGCCAGAACACGGAGGTAATTGAGGAACTCAGGCTCCCTTGGTAGCTCCAAGC
>NW_009710213.1:1510-5670 GCF_000703405.1 Apaloderma vittatum | reverse complement strand
TCCTCTAGTGCGGGTGGGCTGGTGAAGAGGGCGATCTCCCAAGTTTTCATCTGAGACCGGGAAGTCTGGTGCTTCTGATATCAAAATTCAGGGGTTTATTTTATTATTATGTTATTTATTTATTTATTTTCTAAAGTGGGGATAAAACCAGCTGAGAACGAGGCAGTCGATAGTTATCAACATCCGTAGCACATCAGCTAATGCTGATATTTGACTTGTGAGGGACTAAGGAGAAAGCAAAGCTCACAGGGAGCTGTCTGGTTTTTTAATGCGTTGGAGAGGTCAGCGAGAACGTAAGGCGTAAGATCAGAGAGCGACAGCCCATATATCGTGCTTAAATGAACCCTGGGTGGCTTGGGAGGCAGAATACCAGGGGCAGGTGATACGGTGGGTGGTGCAGGAGCTCTGAAGGGTGGGTGGGACTGCTGTAAGCTCCCTTTGCTGCTCGGGGCTCGGTAATTGCGGTTCTGCCTGTGCTGGCTCCCGTACTAAACGTGTGGCTTTTTTCCTTTAGGCAAAATGCCTCGCGTCCGGATCAAAAATTCGCAAAGGTAGGCCCAGACGTTGTGCTCCTCTTATTTTTAAACTTGGACGTGGAGCTGCTTGAGGAAGCCTTGTTTAGAATTTGAAAATCCAGCCTGAAAGTTCAGCAATGCACCAACCATTAAAGCGGTTTCCCTTGAGTGGGTTTTGGAGCTCCCTGCCCAAATCTGGCCTGAAATCACGCCTTTGATGTGGGGCAGCGTTTTTTAAAGTCTCGTCGACCCTTTCCTGAAGCACCCAAGAGCTATTTGACGGCGCGTTGAATCCGCTGGCTCAAACCAAGTTTTGAAGAATAATGCTCATCCTACAGAGGAGAGCGTGTTCCTCACAGCCCACTCACTTCTGTTAGGCTGAAATGTACTGCTGAGACACCGATCTAGGGATAACGCTTCCAAAGGAGGAGGGAGAGGGGGGGAAAATATAACAAAAAAAACCCCAAACCCAACAGGTTCTCATCTGCAATTAGACAAGAGCCAATTGTGGTGCTGAGATTGGCACCGGTGACGCACGTTCATTTGTGACTTCGCTCGTCAGAGAGCGAGCGCTCGGTAACATCTCGGAGCGGGCTCCAACCTGGATTCCGCGTGTGACACGTGGAAGATTATTTTCCAGTTTGGCGGCGGTGGAGGGGGGAAGGGAAGGTGGTGGGGAAAAAAAAAAAAATCTGTCGGGTAAGGCAGATCGTCTGCTGCAAGCTCCGAGCTCTTCGTGGTGGCACACTGTGAACCCTGCCTGGGGACTCGCGGTGACAGCTGAACCGTTTTGTCACCGCTCTGCCCTGGGAGCTCAGGGCCCGCGCGCCGGTCTGTTTTATCTAGGGCCCTAAACAGAAGTGCTGAGCATGTGGAGAAAGAAAGAAAGGATCCTGGATTTAAATAGCTGCCTTCGTGACGTAACGGCGCTCGGGATGAGGGTCGAGGAGCTTGCTGGGGAGGCCGGTGGACTCGGTCTTTCTGGAGAATGAGGTTAAAGTTTCTTTGGAGGGAAATATAGCACCGAGTGCCAGGATCACGAGAAAACAAAATGCCTCGCCCTCCGGAGGCAGTGAGGGGTTTGGTTGCAGGGTCAGGCAGGCGCCCTGTGGGAATGTCTTGGCGCTTCTTAACCGGATCCGTGCTCGGGTTTCCAGGCTGAGCGTAACGTTATCGCTCATGAGTTGAACGTACCTGCGAGGCAGGAGGACCCGGCAGCCTTTCTCCCGGCCGGGCTCTGAAAACTTTTTTCCCTGAATGCACTGCTGAGGCTTTCTTCTGCTCCCCTAATGCACCCGCTGCCTCGGTAGGAAGCAGAGCTGCTCTTTGCCCTCCGCAGGGACCAAGCCAAGGCCGGACGTTGCTCTTTAGGAGCGTTCTCGTGCCAGGCTTGGCTCTGCAGCATCTTGGTTCGTCTCCAGCAGCTCTTACTGCTTTGCCTTCACCATCCTGGCCTGAGCCAGGGAAAGGGAGAAAAAGGAGCCGGAAGAGTCGATGCTGCAATTTATTCCTTGAAAACTCATCTCCTGTGCTGCACTGAGTGATGGTTTTTTAGGGTCAGGATCAGAACTGGAGGCTTGGGGGTTGGGCTTATGAAACTGAATAGACTTTGAAGATGCCCGAGGCTTGGCTGGATGTTCTTTCAAAGGCAGGAATGGCTCTTGGTTGGGGTGCCGCTCGGGTTTGGTCACCCTGCTGAGCACTCTGGAGACAGGGGTCGTTGTGGGGTACCCAGAAAGCTGTTTCGGCCGCGCTGAGCTGTCAGAAGCACCGGTGAGCTTGGGTGTGTCGCCCAGTCCTGTTGGGGAATGAGTGACTAAGCGGGGAGTTTGACCAGGTAACTGCTAACCAGCTTTCTTTCTAGCAGGCAGATTGAAGCCCCCCTTTCTGAAGGTTGAAGACCAGAGCAGGTAAATGACACCTTTCTAAATATCACACCTTAAAACCTCAGGGAGGGAATCCTTTTCCAGTTTTCTCTGTGGCACCTGTCCTGTCCCCAAGCAGAAGACCCTGTTACCCACGGGGATGTTGACCCTCTGCAAGAGGGAGGCAGATGGAGCGTAGGAAAACAATCCAGGTGGCTCGTGTGTCATGGAGGGGGGAAAAAGGTGTTAAACGAGACCTGACGACAGAGTTTAGTTCCTCGCTCGGATTCGGTTCGTGATCCTCGGAGGGTCACTTAATCTGCTCGAGCCCTCTGAAACGAGGAAAGAGATTGAAACGCAGGAGGTCAGGGCCTGTAACTTGATTACAGCATCCAGCGCAAGGGGATCTGATCTCTGGCGTTTCTAACAACTCTGTAACTCTAACGGCAGCCAGAGCGCTAATTAATTAATCCAAAGACAGCGTTCAAGGCAGCTGCAGAGTCAAATGTTAGGTTTTACATGCTGCATGCAATAAAGTGTGAAGAGAGAGATGTCTGAGAACCCAAGCCTTCCCCTGCTGCTGTGTAGCTGGAAATACTGCACTGGCTGCTGCAGCTGTGCCTTGGGCGGCAAAAGGTGGGGGTTTTGTGAGCAGGAGAGTCTGCCTTCCACCCAAACCAGCCCCCCACCAGTGCTGTTACTGGGAATCGAGTTTAGTACTTCCAGTCAGAAATGGAATGTCTCTGGAACAGCCAAGTGAAAGGGCAGCAGTGGCCGGTATCGCATCGTGGGGCAGCTCTCGAACCCCGCTGTCCCTGCCTGAACTCTGATGCCCTGCTCTGCTGCTTGCAGGCAGTTCCGACCCTTCCATCACCAGTTCAAAAGTTTTCCCGACCTGAATTTCCAGACGCCCAAAAGCTCCAGCCCCTTTGAGCCGCTGAAAAGCCTCTTGAATTCTTGCAGAGCCAGGTAGGTCGGAGCTCTTCCCACACAAGTTTTTAACCCGACTCCTCTTGCGAAGCGCCACCGGGGTCTGGGGTCTAGAGGATTGCTCGTGGCAGGGAAAGGAGCCCTGCTCTGGGTCAAACCACCGGGGTTTGTAAGAGACAGACCTGCCTCCCTGCCCTTACACGCCGTCGAGTGAGGGCGGGGAAGATCTTTGCCGTTGCCTTGCAGGGGTGCGGAGGACTGCCCGGTGCGCAGCGACCGGGAGAAGAGCCCCCCATCCACCCTGGTCACCGTGCGGAAGAAAAAGAGGGGCTTTTGCGAGTGCTGCCAAGAGACCTTCGAAGAGCTGCAGAAGGTAAAGGCTCCCTTGAGAGCTGGTTCTTTGCAAAAGGGGCCGTTCGGTAGCTCAGTTATCGCCGGGTGCCCAGTATCGGTGTGGGCCCTTCGGGAAAGGGGGCGGCTCGCTGTGCGTGCAGCCTTTGGCCTGTCTCATAGGATCAGCCTCGTAGAGGAAAAACCACAGCACGTCTGCGCTCTGACCTCCTGGTCTGTGCACGCAATTGTTTTGAAGGTTGGTGCACATCGTGCTCGTTTGTGGGGCTTGGGAGAGCCTCGGGGATCACCCCGTTGCCTGTTCCGTGGCAGCTGGGGTCACAGGCCTGGTGAAGAAGGTGGGGAGAGGTGTTTTTACCTTCTGGAAGGTGCCAAACTGGCTTTCAGAGCCCAGCCTGTAGTGACAGACAGGAGGTATCTGGAGTCTGCGTTTTCACTGGCCATTGGCGGAAGCTGTAGGCGGCCGTTCTTTACAGACCCAACCTCCCCCTCACGCGGG
>NW_009710213.1:0-1405 GCF_000703405.1 Apaloderma vittatum | reverse complement strand
GGCTGGCTGCCCTCTGGCCTGTTAAGCTTTGGGAGGTTTTACTGCGGATTTCCCTCCTGTGAGAGGACAAGGGTGGCTATAAAAGGGCTGCTTCTTCCACCTTCCAGCACCTCCAGAGCCCCCAGCACAAGCGGTTTGCACTGGATGACTCGCACTACGCCCCTGTGGATCGTGTCATCGCGCAGCTCGCCCACAGTTTTGTGGAGTGGTCGGCCGAGTGAGTCTTTATGAATCTGGTAACTTCCGGAGGGGAAAAGCGGTGCGGCGCCTCACAGCACGCTCATGGGAACAGGACCTGAGTCCTGGTGCTGGTCCCTAGCTCCTGCCCCGGGCCGGGGCATCGGTCAGCGGGGAGCAGAGGGCTGTGGCCGAGTGCAGGATCGAGCCGGCGCCTGCCAGGCAGAGCTCAGACGGGGCATGAGAGATGTTCTCCTTGCCTTTCTGTTGCTTCTCTGCTTCAGGGAACTCCCCGTGGACTTACAGTGCCTCTTAAACTAGAAAGGGCAGCTGAGCCCATCTCTTCTGTTCCCGCATCTGACGCAAACCCCGCTGCTCTGGAGCGCTCCTGTGCCCGGGCGCTGGGCTGCTGAGAGAGCTGAGAGCTCCCTTTGCTGCCCGTCACTGCCAGCAGCGGTATCGCTCTTTGCTGAACCTCAAGGGCCTAAAATTTCTGAGAGAGGGCTTCAGACACCCTGCGCTGGAGAAAACGCTCGGCCTCACTGCGGGGAGGGGGCTGCCAGGCCTCGAGAGAGCAAACGTTAACTGGTGCTTCTTCTCAGGGTGCCTCGGTCCTGCCTGACAGATGGACCCGTCGAGCCTCGAGCGCAAGGCAATGGAGGGATCGAGGTGCTGACAGCAGAGCTGGGGAAGGAAAGGGAGCAGCCTGAGCAGGTGTCTGTGGAACTGGTAATGGACACGGAGTGTGATTGTGGCCTGGAGACATCAGGGTGTTCCCCTGGCCTGCCCGGGGGCAGGGTCAGTAACCCTGGGGAAGCAGGAAGGTGGTTGGAGACCGGCTCTCCGGGGCTGCTTGTTGAAGCCGGGCTCCCCGGGGCGCTCTTTGCCGCGCCTGCCAACATGGGAGGGGGTACAGGCTCGGGCTTGGCTGCTGGGCTGCCCTGGGGGACTCGTGTGGCGGCTGCTCCTGTCGGAGAGACAATCGCTTCGTCATCTGAACCTCACGGACAGCAAGGGCTCTGGTCAGTCGGCCGCCTCGTGCGAGCGCTGCCTGCCCCCGGGAAACGCCAGCTCTCCTCCAGACAGAGCGCCCGGGCGGGGAAGAAGCCCAGACTGGAGCTGGGCCTCTCTCCGTGCACACAGACAAACCCGGAGAGCGGTGGGATGGACGGACAGGGTGCGGGACAGATGTCTGAGCCGGCCTTGCCTGGTGTGGTGGAGGCTGGCG
>NW_009710212.1:1436-1681 GCF_000703405.1 Apaloderma vittatum | reverse complement strand
GCCTCCCCTCATCCCTGTCACAACAAAGGAAAACATCTCTGGATGGAAACTGCAGGAGGGTCGTCACGGCAACACTGCTGCAGGATTTCACCAGAAACCCAGCATTCTGGCTCAAAAAGACTCTCAGGTCCCTGCTCACCCCGGCAGATACCGGTGCAAAACCCAGCGGGGCTGGGGACAAAGTGAGCGGGACCCAGGGACGGACACTCCAGACACTGCTGCCCAATCACCCCACTTGTCCCTGG
>NW_009710212.1:591-1037 GCF_000703405.1 Apaloderma vittatum | reverse complement strand
CATAAGCCGCGCTGGCTGGTGTGTGTTATGACATTTATCTCCACTCGAGAGGAGAGCTCTGATAACTCACTGCCGGCACCCTCCTCAGCAAGACAAATGGGCAGAGGCAGATCGGCTGCGCTCGCTCTGCTGAGGGTCTGGATTTTGACCCCCCCAGGAGGTGGAGGGGTGGGTGCCGGGGGTCCCTCTGCTCCCCCCTCACCTCCTTATGGGAGGTTGAGTCCCTGAGCAGCTCTGGCTCTGCTCTCCTCACAGCCCCTTCACTCTGTGGACCCATTGTGGGTCAGGGTCAAGGCTGGGCTCAGCCCCTAAAGAAGGGCAGCCCGTGGGAGGTGGGTGTCAGTGGGGGGGAGCCCCTGGGCTCCTGGGTGGACCCGACACCCGACTCGTGCACCACACATTGTGTGATTGAGACCCTGCCAGGGCCGTAGGGTTTCCCGGTGCAG
>NW_009710212.1:0-551 GCF_000703405.1 Apaloderma vittatum | reverse complement strand
AGGCAGGAGGAGGGTGAGACGTGGGTCTTACTGAAAGGGCAGGATGCAGCTGTGAGGAGGGGGGACCAGGAGCACCTTCCGAAGGGTGACCAGGCACTCGAGTGAGCTGGACCCATCCACCACGAGCTGGACCATTCTTTTCAGGGAGATGGTGCAGCACCCTCCCTCCAACAAACCCCATCCAGCACCCATAGGTGCCCTTTCCAAAGCAGGATAGGAGACCCTTAAGGTGGCAGCAACTGGGATATCAGGGCACTGGCAAATTGCCCTGGGACTCTCTCCCCAATTTTGCAAATCTGCAACCACCATGGGGACATTAACTCTTGTCATCGTCCCCTGTGCTCAGGCACCTATATAGAGGGGGGGACGATGGGGGGACGGGGGCACCAGCTGCAGCCACATAAAGAAGGGGAACAGAGGAGCTCTGTGTGCCGGCAACGCCGGGGTTGTGCCGGGGGGTTTCACAAAAGGCAGGAAACGCGACGAAAAGTCTGGCACAATGGGGTCGGAAATGAGAACTTTGCTCTCGGGTTTCATCCTATGGGGAAAAT
>NW_009710211.1:670-952 GCF_000703405.1 Apaloderma vittatum | reverse complement strand
CCAGGCCAGCAATCCGGGTGCACTGCTCTGCTCCCACCTGGGCAGGCACAAAAAAGTGGTCGGGGCTGTGCCAAGGGAGAACTCTCTGGTCCCAGCTCCGGCCACCCTGACTACCCCTGCTCAGTGCAAGGCAGTCGCAGCCCTGCAGCCCAGCAGCACCTTTGCAGCCCTGACAGCCCTTCCTGGGGACAACTGAGGCTCCCTGGGGACCTCTTTCACTTTTATCAATGAAAATTCACCTTTATTATGACTGTCAGCATGCTGATGGAGGAGCAGATGAAG
>NW_009710211.1:0-590 GCF_000703405.1 Apaloderma vittatum | reverse complement strand
GCCGTCTAGAATGACCCTGGAGACCCATGCTGCCCTCCACAGCTTTGCAGGCATGAAATACCCTCTGGCCCAGCAGCAAGCCCACGCAAAGGCTTGTGAGGTGACGGCACACTCCCTGCCCAGGTTTTACAGCAAGCAGAGCTGCCCTGCCTGACCCTTGCAGAGATTTTATTCAGTGATGCCTGTGGCTGGAGGCTATTGCTCTGCATGCTCTCACACCCAAGAGCATTAAACCTCCTGGTCTGATCCTTAAACCCATCTAGATGTGGGGAGGAAGAAGATAGGAGTCGGTTATCAGGCCAGGATAACGCCTCCTGGATGGGCAACACCTCGCCCAAGCGCTGCGACAGCAGGCAGACCTCCCCTTGGCCCAGGGCTGCCCGTCCGGGGTGGTGGTGGGGTTGTCGGGGGCTACCCACGGGTTCTCACCTGCGTGCTGGACTCCAGGGTGCCCTGCCTGCAGCTCCTGTCTGCTGGCTGCCAGCTCCCGCTTCAGTGTGTCCAGTACCTCCACCTGCTCCTGAGACTGTGGGCAAGAAGAGAGGTTGCCAGCACTGTTGCCTCATGGGGAAGACCCCGTCCGGCCTTGG
>NW_009710210.1:17582-17979 GCF_000703405.1 Apaloderma vittatum | reverse complement strand
CGGCAGAGGTACCTGCGGGCAGAGCGGGCTGAGGTCAGCGCCCTGGAAAGGAAGAGGAACATCCTTTGCTGCCTCATCACCCGCATCCTCAAGGTGGAGAAGCAGCTGCACATTGACAACCTGGTGTTTAGGGTACGGAGGGCTCGAGGGGTGGAGGGGGGCTGCGCGAGTGCTGCACCGCGCTGCAGTGTGGGGCTCCCTTGCTGCTGCAGGTGATTGATGCCTGTCAGAAGGGCGAGTTGGGACCAGGGCTGGAGTTCCTGAGCTTCTGCTGCCACAGCGTGGATGTGCTGTCCTGCATCCTGCACTTGCTGAAGCAGGGCTATCTCCGGCGTCAGGAGGAGAGGCCTCATGTTGTGGAATACATCTCTGCTGAAGCCACATCACCTCTTGGGGG
>NW_009710210.1:15296-17558 GCF_000703405.1 Apaloderma vittatum | reverse complement strand
CAGCCCGCCGGCACGCCCAGCCTCTGCAGAAAAGAGACAGACTTTTTCCACCTTCAGGTAGACAAGGACCTGACTGAGCTGTGAGGACAGAGGCTGGGTCCAGTCTGTTTGTTTCTGAGTACTTGCGAGTTTTGTTTTAAATAAATGAACCAATACAGATGGTTTTCCAGGGCAGGCCACCAGAGGCATCTCCGGATGAGGACAGCATAGACTGCCTGTATGGGTAGGGATGCATATCAGCAGGTGTGGAGGGGTGTGCATCTCCACCCTGTATGGGCATGACACGTTTCTCTATGTCAGGTTGAATCCTGGCATAAGCAGGTCGGAGGAATTTCTCATGGCAATGCTGCAGATGCCAATGGGGCACACACTTAGTCCAGAGGAGGCAAAGCTGCTCATGAACCAGACAGTACAGCAGGTCCAGGATACTCTGAGCATCCCAGATGACGTTGCTCGACACCTCCTCATGCACTGCAGGTGGAATGTAGATTTCCTGATCCAGTGCTATTTGGAGAACCGTGAGACCCTGCTCATTTCTTCGGGACTGCAAGTGCAGAATGCCCAGCCCCCGCCAAGCCCAGGAACCCACTGCCCAGTCTGTGTGAACCAGCTGTGTCCCACTGAGAAGCCACCAACCCTCTGCTGCATGCACTACTGCTGCAAGGTGAAGCTCCTGGGGTCTTTGCCTCCTGTAACTTGGTAGGGAATTGCTGCTGTCTGGTTGAAGCAGCTATTCTTTCTCTGAAGCTGCTACCAGGTGATTTTCTCAGAATTCATATTTTCTCTTTTCTCAGCTCTCTTGTTGTGTTCCTTCAGCTCCTGATTATTCTGTTCTCGCTTTTGTGCTTCTCAGTACTTCTCATAGTTTGTGGTGGTTTCCTGCAGCCTGTTCTGGGTGGGGTGGGCTTCCAGGGTCACATGTACCCAAGGGGGGAACTCCAGTTTAGCTCTGATCTCTACTCTTCTGCCTTCACAGCCCTGTTGGAATGAGTACCTCACAACTCGCATTGAACAGAATATGGTTGTCAACTGCACCTGTCCCATATCTGAATGTTATGCACGGCCGACTACAGCGTTCATTTGTTCCATCGTTTCTTCCGAGGAGATTATAGCCAAGGTGAAGTAGGAGAGGTGGTTACTGGGGTTCCAAGCTGTTTTCATTTTGGTCAGCACTAGCAAATAATCTTGCTGCTGCTTTTGCCCTTGTCACACTGGCAGTGTGATAATTGAGGCAGAGCAGATTTCTGCTCGGTGATGTCTGCTGTCTCTCATTATGGTCAGTGCCAGCTCTTCAGGAAAGCAAAAGAGCACAGTGGTATTTCCTCTAAGCATGTCTCCAGAAACAACATTTCAGGTGCATCCTTCATTGAGGACCAGGTGAAAGCTGTGGTAGCAACTCATGACAGATATCCTTGGCTGGCGTGCTGGAAGCAATTGTAAAATTTAGGACAAATGAAGGGAAAATGTTTGAGCAATTCCATGTTATTGCTGCATCAGTAACCCCGAAAATCATTTCTCTTCCATCAGTCTCTGGCTTTGAGCACCTCAGGTTTTTGTGAAGATGACATGTCAGACTAAATCTTTGCTCTGTATGAGTCTACAGACATCTTTAAACTAGTCTTGAGCTCTCCTCAGCTTAGTCGTCAGTCAACAGGGGGCAGCAGGAGCTTCTTGTTCTGAGGCAGAAGCTACTTTTTGTCCCTATTCTTTTTCAGTTTTTATTTATTACTTACAGCTGAATGCCCTCTCCACCTAATGGCGCAGCTGTCGCTGTCATATGACAGACTCTTTGTTAATTGCTGGACAGAACAGGTGTCTCGTCCGTTTTCCACTGCTCTGTTGCTTAACAGGTCTCCACCAGCAGTTGCTTCTCAGCAAATACTCTCCTGCTCTTCCAGCTCATTACTGTCATTATGATCGTTGTGTGAACAGTCCTAAGGAGAAAGCAACAATAGCCACAAAGACTACTCTGTCTTAGAATTTTGTTTGAACTTGCAAACTGACAACCAAAATAGGGAAGACAACAGAAAAGCATTTCCTTCAGTGTATCTTTAGTATCTTGCTTTCTGTAAGAGGCACTTGGAGAATTAGTGCATATATCTGGGCAGTTGATTTTTAATGGCTTTGCAAATCCTGTAGTCACAGCTGTCTGAGAGCAGCATTTAATATCCTGTTGCTATGGCTATGTTATAAAAAAAAAATATTGCAGGTCAGTGTAAATTGCAGCCAATTTTAGCAAGTTGCTGTGATGCTCTCACTGAA
>NW_009710210.1:0-15265 GCF_000703405.1 Apaloderma vittatum | reverse complement strand
CCCTTTTTCCTGAGTTAGTGGTATGGCTGGAGCATTAATGCTTCGTGCAGTCACACATACAGTTATAGAATAATTTAGGTTGCACTGATCTGTGAAGATTTCTGGTCTAACCGTGTGCTCAAAATAGCCAGATTATTGTGTGAATATCTAAAGCTGAAGTTAGAAAATACTGCTTCAGGTTCAGTCTTCTCTGCATCTTATATTTAGGTAGCTCTAGGCAGTGCCTAGAGCTGCCTCCTCTCAATGCTGAACAAACCCAGCACTCTCAACCTCTCCCCATACATTTTTTGCTCCAACCACTCCTGTCTTGGTGGCCTATGGGTGACATTTTGTCTAATCTGTTAATGTCAATCTTGTACTTGGGAGCCCAAACTGTTCCCAGTATTCAGTTGTGTTCCCAGTGCCAAGTAGCTGTGAGAAATCTCTTCCCTTGCCTGCTGGGGGTACTCTTGCTAGTACAGGAATATTTGAGATTAAACTTTTCATGCTTATATTTCTACAAAACATAAACCCTGTCATGTTTCTGAAAAAGATTTTCTGTCAATCTTGTTTCCTTCAAGGTGATTAAGAATCTGTTCTTCAGAGGTTCTATTAAATTCTTCCCCCAGGGATTCTTTGCTGGGAATCCTGCCATAGGCTCCACATGTGGATTAACTGCAACGTGTGCAATGGTTCCTCTGAGATCTGTTGGTCAGTGTCATGCAGTACGTGGCAACTTCTTGATTGGTTTTTTCCCCAGACCTTCACTGGACACTTGTTCCCTTTCCTTTTAGGCTTTCTGAGAGCAGCTCTTCCTCTTATGGTTCCAGTAGGAATTCTAGATCTGCTTCAGCAGGTGCATTTCTGTCTCCTCCTCACAAAGAGAACAGGATAGAGAAAAACTAGACATCAGACTTTGTGAAATTCAGCCTCTGTGAAGGCTGTGATTTTATGCTGTCTGTGGACTCAAGTACCCATTTATCTCTCTGGGTGATGATGTCTGGACAGAAATGATCACACAGCTTATCAACAAAATGACAACAGACACAGATGTTGACTGACAAGTATGAAGCAACTTTGTTGAGAATTTGACTCTCCGAGGCATTTTGTCTTGACACTGGCTGACATGTTTGCAGCCTGTCAGTGCACGCTCTGGGTTAGGTTGCCTGAGAGACAGAATAAACAAGAGAGAATAAATGAGAGAAAGAAATCAATGAGTGCCCTGTGGGCCCTTCAGTGCTCAGAGCTTGCACCTTTTCTCTCTAGTGCTTGTTGTGACCTCTGTTGTCCTTTCTGTGCCTGGTGGCTTTAGGGCAGCTCTTCAGGTGTGCAGAAATCTCTGTAGGAGGGCTGTGAAGGCGATAGGGTTTCTTCTGAACTTCC
Source organism: Apaloderma vittatum (assembly GCF_000703405.1). NCBI lineage: Eukaryota > Metazoa > Chordata > Aves > Trogoniformes > Trogonidae > Apaloderma > Apaloderma vittatum. The sequence goes on along the minus strand of NW_009710210.1, from coordinate 13,903 downwards.
TCTAGCTTTGTTTGTGTTTGCATAGTCCCTACGCTATAGTAACTGAGCATACTAAGCTAGTCTGTGCAGTATGGTTGGGTTCCCAGGTCCCTACCTGAACAGTCTCATATTGACAACCAGTTAGCTTTGTCCTCTGCAGTAATGTCTAGAGGCTGTGGGCAAAGCGAGTTGCACATCATGTAACCCTTTGCACGTCATGTAACTGAGCAAAAGCATGCTGAGGAACTCAGAATCAGGAAAGGTTAAAAAGAGCGCCTGATAACTTTCTATGGTGAGATGATTGCTTGGTGGATGAGGAGAGATGTTGCTTATCTTGGCTTTCTACACCATCATCCAGTATGTCCTCAGAGAAGAAACCTGATGATGTACCAGCTGGAGGAGTGGACAGTGAGATTGCCTGCTGAGCTCAAAGGGTTAAGACCAAGGGCAGAAAGCTCAGCTGGAGGCCAGTGGCTAGTGCTGTAACCCAGAGGCTGGTAGTAAGGTTAATGTTGTTTAATATCTTCATTGATGACCTGGAAGATGAGAGCACCCTCAGCAAATTTTTAGATAATAAACAATGGGGAGGACTGGCTGACATTCCAGATGATTGTGCTGATGTTCAGAGGGACCTGAACAAGCTAGAGGACTTATCAAACAAGAATATCATGTAAGTCCTGCTTGTGGGGTGAAATAATCCAATGCAAACAGTATGTGTCAAGGGCCAACAGCTGGAAAGCAGCCCTGCAGGACAAAGAAGAATGGGATCATGCTGGACAACAAGTTGAACCAAAGTCGGCAGCCTGCCTTTGTGGCTAAAGAAGCTCCGCTGGCATCCTAGGTTGAATTAGGAAGAGCATTGGCAGCACATTGAGGAAGGTGGTGCTTCCCACCTTTTCAGTGCTGGTGAGACCACACAAAGTCACAGAATGTCTGGGGTTGGAAGGGACCTTGTAAGATCATCTAGTCCAACCCCCTGCCAGAGCAGCAACATCTACAGTAGGTCACACAGGAATGCATCTAGGCGGTTTTAAATGTCTCCAGAGAATGTTTAGCCTGGATAAGATAAGGTTCAAAGCTGGATCTTATTGACATGTAAATACACAAATGGGATTAAGGAGCCACTGAAAGGATAAGAGGCAGTGGGCTCTAATTTAAGTACAAGGAATTCCATTTAAACATGAGTAACCTTTTTTTCTTTTTTTTTAAACAGTAAGGGTAAATGGGACATTGGAACAGGTTGAGTGGAGAGACTTGTAGTTGCTGTCCTTGGGTATGCTCAGAACCCAACTGGATGTGGTCCTGAGCATCCCTACTTGGAGCTGGAGGAGTTGGACTAGTTTTTATCTCTAGAAATGCCTTCCAGTCTCTGCTGTCCTGTGATTATATGAAACAGCCTCCAGATATGACATGAGGTGGGGGGGCAGTTACACAAAGGCAGTGAAAGAGCAAACTAACTTAGGGCTGTTTTGTTGTGAGCAGTTGTTCATTCAGATGTAGAGCCCAGAGGCACCAGACCCCAGTTGTAAGGCCTAACCATGCAGCTTCTCTGCCTTAAATCTCCTTCCTGCCTTCTTGTTACAGTATGAAAAAGCCCTTCTCAGAGGCTATGTTGAGTGTTGCTCCAACCTGACATGGTGCACCAACCCTCAAGGTTGTGATCAGATCCTCCTGAAGGATGGACTTGGCTATGGCGTAGCTTGTTCCAAGTGCTCCTGGATATCCTGCTTTAACTGCAACTTCCCAGAGGTGAGGCTGAGCTCAGTCACGGGCAATACAATCTTTGGTTTGGTGCTCGCTGTGGTGCATTTGCGTGGCTGACCGGCTGTCTCTTTCAGGCCCATTATCCTGCCAGCTGCAGTCACATGTCTCAGTGGGTGGATGATGACGGGTACTATGAGGGAATGACAAGTGACGCCCAAAGCAAACATCTGGCTAAGCTCATTTCGAAGCACTGCCCAAGCTGCCAGGCTCAGATAGAGAAAAATGAGGGGTGCCTGCAGTGAGTATCCATTTTTGTTTGCTACTGGAGACAAGAGAGGGCAAAGATATACGGTTAGGTCCATTGTGCTTTTTTTGTTTGTTTGACTGTGGACTGAGTTACGGTTTTAGAAGAATGAGTGATTGCGTTTTAATTCCTAGGAAAAGCAGAACGTTCCCCAGCATTCAGAACTGATAGTTCTGTAGTAGAACCAAAGCTCATTTTGCAGGACCTTTTTATAGGGCACACTCGTCTACTCTCAGAATCCACTACAGGCATACAGAGGTACAGGTTAGGAGAGCGGATAGCTCGGCACCGATTTTTCTTTCATACTCACCTGTTCCCATAACTTTAAGCAATTTTCTTTTAACTGCCTCTTCCCAATTGGCTTTGATCTCTGGCTGCTTTTTACATGATAGGGGAATTACCTCCGGCTTCGAAGTGGGAGCTTAGGAGTTGCCATTTGTTGCTTTCTTGCACTGGCATGGCCCTTAGTGCCCAGCTGGGATTTATCCCCACACGTGTGTGGCCCTAGGGCTGTGCAGGGCCTTTCTGCACTGTGGAGTGCTGCTTTACTGAGGGAAGAGGTGAGGTGCACGTGTGGATCTTGCTTCAAACTGTGGAATGCTTAGTTCACCCTTTGACTACTTGGTAAGTTGGTGCCAAGAGGTCATGCTGCCAGTTTACCCAGCTCATTTTCAGAGGCACAATGATTGGTTTTAAGCATCATCTGGTTCCAGCAAAGGCTTTAAAAAATACATGCAGGGAAATGCATAGTACTAAGGTGGATGAGAGTGACTGGATCACACACTCCAGCCCTGCGATATAAGGGATCACTGGGAGGAGCTGCCTGCAAGTGGCTGTTAGGACCGAGTGATTCACTTTCTTCTTCTTCTACCATGCAGCATGACATGTGCAAAGTGTAATCATGGCTTCTGTTGGCGTTGCCTCAAGCCCTGGAGGCCAACTCACAAGGATTATTATAACTGCTCTGCTATGGTGAGTGGTTTGCAATATCCCAGTGGTTCATGCTTGTGTTTAGATGCACCTGGTCTCTCAGAGAGAGGCTGAGGATCTCCACTTGTGCCCTTTACTCTGGACTTTGTGCATTTCCAGGCAACCCTGCCACTTGAGGGAAATCACTACAAGTTACTTCTACCTTTCCTTTCAGGTGAGTAAAGCAGCTTGGCAGGAGAAGCGCTTTCAGGATTACAATGAGAGATGCACCTTCCATCATCGCGCAAGGGTAAGGCCTCCTCCTTCCTTTGCAGATCCTGACTTGTTTGCCTTAGCCGTGGTGAGCGGAACCGTTTCTGTTGTGTCTGAGTGTATTTCCCCTGAAGCTGAGAAGCAAGCTTCGGATTGCACCCTTGCTCTGATGTAAGGGGTAGTTCTTGTCTCCTTTCTCCTACCAAGTCTGTTGGGGGAACTGAACACTTGTGGTGTTCACAAGCTCAAACTGATGCGGTACTTGGGAGCAGTGGCAGCCAAAGGACTGATGGCTGAGCTCTGTCTAGAGCTGAGAGACTGTAAAAGGTTTAAGTGATGGCACAGTAGAGATGTCATAACGGGATGCAGTAAATGCTCTTCTGCTGCCTGCATTTTCTGGGAGGCTTCAGGTTGCTTAGCAATTCTCTGCCATTTTTCTTGATCTTGTGGAGCTTGACTTTGACTTTTTTTTTCTTTCCTCTGTTGGTTATTGCAGGAATTTGCCATGAATCTGAGGAACAGGGTTTCTTCCATCAGTGAGTCACCAAAACTTAGGACTTTGACCTTTGTTCTTGATGCTTGCAAAGTGCTAGAACAGGCACGGAAGGTAAGGCTGCATAACAGGCTTACTGAGGGTTAGGCCTAATTCTGTTGGTGTGTTTTATGCCTTTCTTAAAGCAAGGAGGTGCCAAGCTTGCTCTGCTCTGAACAAGGGAAGAGAGGAATAGTATTAGGACAGGAGAAGAGTTCACGCCTGCCCTTCCTCACTCTTGGTCTCTGTCTGCAGTGTTCCTTACAGTCAGGTCATAGCATTTGGAGCTTAGCTTAGGCTGACGCCATGGAGTCAGCACAAGCATCTGTATTTAGGGTTTTCGTATACTGAGTTTTGTCCATTCCAGTATGAAATTTCCCTCTGATTGTATTTACCTATCAAAAGCTATCCTGGTGCTGTGTTACAGTTAGAAAAGTCAATCTTGATACTCATGTTAAGACTTTTCCTTTCTTAACTTAATTTCCTGAGTTACCTACTGCATGCTGTGATAGCCACATTATGAAGGATTTGCAGCTCAGCCACTGGATGTATGCAGTAAGCCTGTGACAGCATAGGCCGCAATTTCTTTTGTCCCCTGAAATGTAGGAAGGAGGTGGGAATTGCCCTTGCAATATACACCTTGTCTATGCAGACAGACTTGATTTTGAGAGGCAAGTGGAAAAAGAGTGTCTGACTCCATTTTGTATTTTAGTCTGGTAGCTCCTGTGTTTGACAGGATACTTATCACTGTTGCTTGCTGCTGCTGGCTTTTCTGGCCAGTGTTTCTTAAAATGGAAACTGTTCTTGTTTTCTGCTTGTGCCTGGATGATGTTAGGGGTCATTTATTCATAATGGGAGTTTGTCACTTGTTGAAAAGCCTTTGCCTTGGGCTCTTCGTGCTGTATAGCATTGTGCCTGCTTCCCTTTGGGCTTAGTTCTCTCGCTTCATTGCCACTTGAGTTCAACCTGGGCTGCCCAGCAATGTGTAGATTCTGTGTGCTGGCTGTTTTGACTCTCTGCTTGCTTGTTACACATTTATGGTCTGTGTTCTTATGAAGATTTGCAGGTGGGAACAGTCAGTTATTTCAGACTTCAGTACAAAATAATTACATATTCATTTCCAATGATGTGGGTAGCTCTGGGTAGCCTGGCACTGCTGTCACTTGGCATAATGGTTCACTGGGCTAACGACACAGACCAGAAGCACTGCCAGGCTTCTCTCAGCCACTAATACGTCAGGAAGTCGGAAAGAGTTTGATGCTACTCTTTTCTTGTCCACTCTAAAGGTGAGAGAGGATGCTTACAGCATGGTCTGTCCTGTTCCAGGTGCTGGCCTACTCCTGTGTGTACAGCTACTATAACCAGGACACTGAGAGCATGGATATTGTGGAACAGCAGACTGAGAGCCTGGAGCTGCACACTAATGCTCTGCAGATCCTCCTGGGTAAGTTCCACAGCCTCTCCAAAATAGGGACTAGCATTCCCAGCTGTATTCTTCAAAGGACGGCAGCTCTGTAGTGGGGCAGTAGCATACGCACCGGCACCCAGCTGGTCTCTCTCACTTTTCCAAGCCCATTTTTGCTTTCCTGATGTCATTTCTGGGAAGTCCACTGAAGCAGTTTGGCTGTTGGTGGAGATTGGTGCAGTGAAGAGCAACATCTTCCCTTCTGAAAGAGGAATGTGTACAGGAGACCTAAGTAGTCGTGACTGGTTTCATAATCAGAGCCAAAGGACGCTGTCTCTGCTTAAGAGCATGGGAAGCAGCACAACTTTTTTGGCCTTGCAGAGGAAACCCTGCTGCAGTACCAGGACCTGGCCTCTTCTCTTCGGCTCCTGAAAGCAGAGCATTTCAGCGCTGGTTTGGAGTTGGTACACCAGATCAAGGAACGCCTCTTTGCAATTCTCTGGCACTCCACACAGGTGAAGTTCACATGCCTGTTAGTGGCTTGTCTTGCTCTGGTCTAGTTTGAGCTTGGGCGAACCCAGCAAGGGGCTTGGTCACCTGAGGGGTTAGACTCTCAGTGCTGTATATATGGAGGGAAGGGGGTTGCAGCACAAGATGCACTCCAGATCATATATTGTATCTCTCTTCTGGCTGTTCCATGCCAGCAGGATTTCCACGTGGGGCTCCAGACGTTGGCGGATCCTGGTCAGAGAAAGGTGAAACTCTCAAATGTGCCTACTTCAACTCCTGCCTGTCAAGGGTGAGTTTTCTTAGTGGGATAACAAGGAAAGGTGGGTGAGTGTGGACAAAAAGCAGGTGACCAGAGTTTTCTCCTGTGCTTGCTGACATACAAAAGAGTTAATAATAGCTATTGATTACTGGCATCCTATGTTGTATTTTGAGATAACAATGTAAATGACAGTGGTGTGGGTGACTAGCAAAACCTCAGCTTGCTATGCAGCTGTGGTCAAGAGCTCTGCCTGGTCTCTCTTTGGTTTCTTCGGAGAGTCCCACTCTTCGGGTGGTGTAGCAGGGAGGAGGAGGGTGATGGGGTGCTGGGTTGCAGTTGCTGTTCACAGCTGGGGCTCTGCTCTGATGCTCTTCTCCTCAACAGGATGAAGCGTATCATCTTCTGTGACTCCCCCAACACAGATGAAGGTGGCAAAGAGGTTGAGGAGGGGGAGTATGAACCGCAGTGGCAGGAAGATTATGATGATGATGATGACCTTGATGAAGACAACTTTATGTTTGATGATGATTCAGATAACCTTGATTGTGACTCCTACTTTGATGACGATGATGCCTATGACTAGAAGTGGGCTGTCACCCAGCTTGCCAGCCTAGACCTCTGCCTTTACTCTGTCTTAACACATTTGTCTTAGCATCTTTCCTCAAAGACAGTGAGGAACTCTCAGGTGGAACAAAGAGATGTTTCCCTCTCGGGGCTATTTGCTCAGTGGCTTCCCTTTAATGGAGAAACATTGCTCTGGACGGATTGGCTGTGTCACTGTCAAAAAGCTATCTCTCGCCTCTCTCCCTTGTCTCCATTTCTGCCTGTAGGTATCTAATTGAGCTGGAGAGTTACAGTCCAGCTGCAAAGTGAGGACTGCTTGCCACCTGTTAAAGGACTGTTCAGTGTCCTTGGGCATGCTCTCCCCACGGACTGGGCGCAGGTGAGTGTGGCATGTGTCCTAGCACGGCACTGTTTAATCTCGCCAGTGTCTAGAAGTACCTTAAAGTGATGTGTTTTCACTCAAGTCAAAGCCCCTTATCTGGAGCTGGTGGGATTCCCTCCGGAGCCACAGCTGGATGTGGTTCAGTGCATTCCTCTCGTTGAGGGGCACAGCTGTTTGTTGGAGTTGTTTTCTCTGCTACGAAGCAGGACAGGCTGCTATGAGTGGTGCAGGTTTGCAGGGCTGTTTCTAAGTGTATAAATGTATGCATGCACACATATATATGAGATATATATATATATGCAGAGGTTGTTTGAATAATACTTTATCTTTGCAAAAAAGAAAACCCTGAGGAACAAGGGTTGAAAAAAGTTCGGTTTAAAAAAAGAAAGAATTTTCTTCTAGCACAAGCCTCCTTGTTTTCTGTGGGGGACATGAGGGTGAAGGGAGAGCAGGGCATTCTCGAGTGAGGGGGGTGTGACATGGTTATGGTCATCCCAGGAGTTCTTTGTGAAACTGGTGTGCATTTGGGATGCTCACCCAGGCCACACAGTTGACCCTGCAAAGTGGCTTTTCCTTCCTTGGCAGTTCAGGGAACAGTAAGAGGAATGGGGAGGAATGGGAAAGACTGTAAGGGACTAGACCACACAGAGTGATGGGGCAGGTGTTTCTGGGAGCAGGTACAGGACAGATTACTTCTCTGTTGATGAAAGTGGTAACAGCAAGTGCCTAGCGGAAGGCAGATGTGGTACTGCTATCGGGGCTTGAGGGGTGATTTTGGAGGTTTGTGGGATTGTTTTGAAGATACAGGGCTCTTCTCAGGCCTTGGGCATCGTCTAGGAGGGATGTGGTTTTGTTAGGGGATGCTGAAAAACAAAACTAAACAGCTTAATGAAACAATAATAATACTGATACGGAAATAATGAAACACATAAAAATATATATAAAAGCAATATTGAAACTCCCCCAATGAGTTGCCACTGATGCTGCAGGGCAGGCAGGTACCAGGGAAGTCCCAGACTGTATTCAGCGACAACTGGGAAATGGATTCAGGAGTTCGATTCAGGAAGGCACGGACTGGGATCGAAGGCAGAAGAACTGATGGAGTCCTCCTCAGACATGGGCCCTTGAAGAAGAGGGCTTGACCCTTGTGATCCCTCAGCTTTATACTGAATGTGACATCCATGGGTTGGAATGGAATACTTTTTGGTCAGGTTTGGGTCACCTGTACTGTCTGCTCCTCCCTGCAGGTGTGACCTTTTACTTTCTTGTGACCCTTTTCCTTCCTGGTGCCCCGATGTGTTACACAAGATTTAGCAGTGACCTTAGTTCCTATAGGACCAAGTATCAGCGAGAGCCATTCCGCATACCAGTTCTTGGCAGCAACCGTAACATCAAGTGCTATTACTTCTAGTAGCAGACACTGTCTGCAAAAACATGCTGTTAACTTCCAAAAGTGCAGTCCTCTTACAAGAGACTTAACTGAGAAGTAAAATCACTGAACAGAGAATTGGTTCTGTTCTAGCTCAAGCCAGGACACTTTCCTTTATTTCTTCTTTCCTTTATTTCTTTCTACTTTCCTTCCTGCTTCCTTCTTTCTTTATTGCCCTCTGTCCTCACTTTCCATACTTATTTACATCCTTCAATTACCTTTTTCCTGCCCTCCTGCCATCTTGACTTTCTGCTTTCCTCTATTCCTCCTTGCTCACTTCCCCGCCCTCCTGACTTCTTTCCTTAATTCTCTTCTTTCTTCTCTCAATACTTCTCTCAGTACCTCCTTCCTTCCTTCCTTGATCCTTCTTGCCTTCCTTCCATGATCTTTCCTTGATCTCCCTTCCTCAATCCTTCCTGCCTTTGTCTCTCCCTCCCTGCCTCCATGGGATGCATCCAAGAGTACTGAAGGAGCTGGCAGATGCGGTGAGGCCACTCTAGATCATCCTTAACAGGTCACACTGATCAAGATGCTCCCAGTGACAGGAAGAAAAACAGTATTTCCATTGTCAAGAAGGACAATCCGGGAAACAAGAGCCTCACCTCAGTCCTTGGGAGAGATAAAGCACTGCATATTGGCTGTGCCAAATTGCCAGCTTCTCTGGTGACATGATGAAATTAATAGTTCATCAAGAAGCTGTTGAGAATTAATTTAGGAAGTTGTGGATTACTCCAGAAGGAAGAGAAAGTTCCATCTATTACAGACCCAAAAGCAGTTGTGGTGATTCCAGAAGCAGTTTGTGGTGAGACTCAGGTCTCAGAATGGAACGTTTCTCTTCCAAATATCCTTTCTCTGACTGGAGGAAGGAAGAACTTTTGCATTGGACTTGGTTGCCATGTCAGAGCCACCAAACTGCCGAATTTGAAAAGGGCAAAATTAGTAACAACCTGAGCAAATGTTGTAAGGGCATTCCCCACAAGAAGCTCGTTAGTGCCTTACTACTGAGAGCGAACATATACCCCATGAGGGAATGCCTAGCATGAGGCAGACAGAAAATTCCAGCTCAGATCTGCCAGCATTGTCAAGCTGAGAGCGAGTTGCTCACACATGAGTGGATGTTGCCCTGCAGATCAGGAAGCCAGGATGAAAAGACACGATCAACAGTGGCTTCTACTGGCTGAAGAAACTTGAAAGAAGGACTGGAAGGTTTTAACAAGATGGTCCTAAGGTTGTTAGGCTGAATTAATGGTGTTAGGGTTGGGATTATGGTCAGGGTTAGGTTTTAAGGTTTAGGATTCGTGTTATCCCTCAACTCACTCAGACACTAATCTTAGACACAGCCACGTCCAAAGACGCTTGCAACCTAGTTTTAGGGTTTAGGTGTTTGGGTTAAAGTCATTAGGGTTAGGGTTGAGTTTAGGGTTAGGGTTACCATCATTAGGGTTAAATTTAGGGTTAGGATAGTGTTTGGGGTTTAGGGTTAGGGTTACTCTTGAATAGTGTGAGGGCTAGGTGGTATGATTAGTTTTTATGGTCATTGAATTTAGGATTAGAATCAGGGCTACGGTAAGGTTTATATTTAAGACGAGGGTTTGGGGGTAAAGGTTAGGGTTACATTTAGGGTTAGAAGTTAGATCTAGGGTTACTGCCATCAGGGTTTGGGTTAATGGTAGGGTTAGGATTATTTTTTGGTCATTTTGATTAAATTTAGGGTAAGGTTAAGGTTAGCTTTAAAGTAGTCATTTAGGCTCAGGGTCAAGGTTAGGATTAGCTTTAAGGTGAGATATTAGTGTTAAGGCCAAAGTTACTGTTAAAATTTCAGTTAGAGTTAGGGTTTAGCCTTTAGGGGTAGGTTTAAATGTTAGTTTTTAGGATATGGATATAGTCATTAATGTTACAGTTAGCCTTAGGGATAGGGTTGGAGTTTTAATTCTTAGGGTTATAGTTTAGTGGTAGAATTATAGTTACAGTCATTAATGTACGGCTTAGGATTTTGCTTACAGGTAGACTTACATTTACGGTTAGTTTGGTTTTTTTTGTGGAATATGGTAGAAGTATGATTGTTGTATGTGTAGAGAAGGTAGGACAGTCCTTGTAGTGAGGGTATGGCAACAACTGTGACTGTTGTCTTTTCATGTTGTCTTATCATTCTTCGATGATAAATCGTTTAGGTAGGAAGACTGGAGGAAGTCCTTGTGGCTGTGTGCTCCCCCCCTTCTCCCCCCTCCCCAGCATTTACGTAACTCGTCTCAAGTGAAACTAACTTCTGTAATCGACATGTAAACATAATTATAAGCCAATTATCTTTCTCCATAAATAGTGGATAGCCCAGGTTGAGCTCTTCTGCACAGCAATGCTCTGCACACCGGGATCTCCTCTTGAGTAGGGTTGCCTCTCAGGGTTACCTCTCGAGGTTGAAAAAGTCCTTACTGCAACAGATTCTTGATAAGCAATTCATAGCATGCTAAATTTTGAAATTCTAACTAAGCAATGTAGACGGTTGATTGTGCACATATAATCCTTCAGGCATAAACCGTTGACTAGGACTGTGACTAAGACAGGATCTAGATGCACCTAATCTCCTCTCTGAGAAGGAGTTTAGAATGCGAGGGGGTCCAATCTGAAGTGCATGACACAACAGAAGGGTCTGCCTGACAGTTCTGTCTTACATGAACGGTAACCCTACTGAGTAACCCTAAACCTAATGACTAAGCCTAACTCTGTGACTAACCCTAACCAAAAGTGACTAATCCTAAACCGAACCTCTAACAATAACATATCATATCACATCATATCATATCATAGAATGGCCTAGGCTGGAAGGGACCTTAGAGAGCATCTAGTCCAACCTCCCTGTCATGGGCAGAGACGCCACCTCTCGACTAGACCAGGCAACACATGGGGACGGAGGAGGAATCGAACCCGCGACCTCGGTGTTGTCATTGTTGTCAGCACCGCTGCTCAAACCACTGAGCTAACACAAATCCTAATTCTAAATGACTAACCCTAACTGTATCCCCTGAACCCTAAAACTAACCCTAAACCCACCTCTAAAGACCAAAATTTAACATTAAAGCTAATCCAAAAAAATAACTTAATACTACTCCTAATAACATGAACCCTAATGACTAACGCTAACCCTGTGACTTACAGTAGCCTTAACCATAAGGGACTAACCACAGCTATAACTCTAGCCCTAACCCTAACGGCCCTAACCCCTTAACTGTAACCCTAACGTCTAAACCTACCCCAACCCTAGTAGCTAAACATAAATGTACCTTAACTTTAAAGTCTAAAATGAACGCTAAGCCTAAGCTGAAAATGAACTTACAAAAAACATAAGTCTAATAAAGTCTAACCCTGTTACTAACACTAAACCTAACCCTAAGTGACTAATCCTAACATCTACCCATAAATGACCCTGTGACATAGCCATAAGTGACTAACTCTAACCATAATAGCTAAACCCTAACACCTAACCCTAATAGTTAAACCTAAAACTACCCTTAACGCTATCATAAATTCTAACCTCTAGCCATAAATACTAAGTGACTAATCCTAGCCTTAAACCTAAAAATTGACCCTGTTACCCTGAATGACTAATCCTAAGCCTAAACCTAACCTTTAACCCAAACGTTAGACCTAGCCTTTAACCCAAATCCTAAACTTAAGCCTAACCCTGAATAACACAAAACCTACCCCTAACCCTAAGCATAATCCTAACCTTAACTCCTAAACTGAACCCTAATGCTAATGGCTAACCATAAACATATCTCTTAAACCTGAATAACGAACACTAAACCCAACCACAACATGAATGAGTAACATTAACTCCTAACACTAGCCCTAACTCTGACTAAGCCTAACTGTAAACCTAACGCTAACTGTTGAGGGTTAGGCCTGGGCCAGCCACTAAATGGATGACAGAGACTCCCTATTCACTGCTCACCCTCCCTGAAAGGGAAAAGAGAAGAAAAAAAAAAAAGCAGAGGGATTTACAGATGGGAAAAGAAAACTAAATCAGTGTTGAACCTAGCTCCCTCAGAGCAATGCCCACCAGTGCTGCAGAGCAGGCAGTGCTGGGCAAGCCCCAGGCTCAGCAGCAGAGAGGAACTGGGCACAAGCTGGATTTGGGACCTCAGGATCAAGGGCAGAAGAACAGACAGAGTCCTTCTTGGGTGCTGGCCAATGAAGAAGAAGGCTTGGCCCCCATGACCCCTCAGCTTCGTACTGAATATGATGTACATGGAATGGAATACTTTTGGGTCAGTTTAAGTCACCCGTCCTGTCCGTTCCTCCCTGCAGGTGTGACCTTTTGCTTCTTAGCAACCCTTTTGTTTCCTGGCACCCCTGATGTGTTCCACAAGATCTAGCAGCGATATTAGTTCCTACAGGAGCACGTGTAAGCAAAAGCCTTTCTGCGTAACAATCCTTGATAGTGACTATAAACTTTTCATTGCTTTTTCTCTGGCACGGTACTTTTCAAGCTGGCCTTGAGACTTTCTCTGAAAATATCTGTTCCATACGGGGAGAAAAAGTTTGCTGACCACCTCCCTCAAAGAGTTATATTTGGAAGTGCGCTGATCAGCTTGGTAGAAAAACCTACAAACTGTGTAGGAGAATCCTGCATAGTCCATAGCCACAGCAGGTCATTCATCTGGGTAGCAACACTGTAGTGAGGTCATTCAGTACTGACAATTTAATGACAGCATAACTGATTTTTTTTTTGCTTCCTCCCTTGTAACAATTCCCCCTGGTAATTAACCTTAAATGATTTCTCAGAACATAGAGTACATTCTCTGCAGGCAACTTGCAATCCTCCTGATAGTAATTAGACCAAAGGCATTAAAAACTAAACATGTCCTATGTCATGTAGACAGTACCCAGGTGGAATCTCAATTTCTGCTTTATTTAGTGCTTTTGAGCACTTGTTGGGGACCAGCATGGTCTGGAGCACAAACAGCTTTGCTCCAGCCAAGAGACAGCTGCAGTTTATTAAGTAACTCTGTGGTAGGTGAGAGAATTTTACCTTTCCTACTGCTGGAGTGTTTCCTTTTGTGCCCACCCAAGGACTGGACTATACGTGACTCATGAGACCTGTGTTACTTCATGCTCTCACTCTGTCCGCTCTACGTGAGTGGGAAAGGAGGATGAGAACGTTGCCCTGTACAACAGTCTGGAGAATAGAAGTTCCTGCACAGAAGTGCTTCGATAAGGAGGTGTTTAGTTGCTGTGATAAACCTCTGCTAAAGTTCAGGTGGAGCGGGGTACAGGGAAGGGAGTTAAATTTGTGCGTTAAGAGACATGGGAAGAGGACTCAACGAGCAAGCATCACACCCAACTTCCCTCTTGGCCAGGGGGGCTGAACTTGGTCTTGCAAAGCTTTGCCACAGTAGCAGAAACAAGTTTGACCCCAGGGAAGGTGGTTTACCTATCTACCTCTCTGCAGGAGGCTACTGCGGATGCCGTTCACGGTGTTTATCTGCTGCTGGCAGATGTGCTGGTGCTTGCTCTGCATGCAGCTCCCTGGCGTCTGCATTTCCAGCAGCTGCTCCTGCAAGTTTCAAACCACTGATTGTCCCCAGGCAAATCACTGCAGGTACCTGCTGGAGGCTGCAGCTGAACCTCCCCTGGCACAGCTTGAGCCCATTTC
>NW_009710209.1:0-631 GCF_000703405.1 Apaloderma vittatum | reverse complement strand
TTTGAGCCTCCTCAACCCAAATTTCTCCATTCTGGGGCCTCCTCGACCTCAATTTCTTCATTTTGGGCCTCCTCCATCCAAATTTGTCCATTTTGGGGCCTCCCGAACCTTCATTTTTGACAATTTGGGGCCTCCTCAGCCTCAATTTCTCCATTTTGGGCCTCCCCGGCTTCAATTTTTGGCAATTTTCGGCCTCCTCAACCCAAATTTCTCCATTTTGGGGCCTCCTGAACCTTAAATTTTGGCAATTTTGAGCCTCTCCTGCCTCAGTTTCTCCATTTGGGGCCTCCCTGGCTTCAATTTTTGACAATTTTGGACCTTCTTAACTCAATTTGTCCAATTTTGGTCCTCCTGAACCTTAATTTTTGACGATTTTGAGCCTCCCCAACCTCAATTTCTCCATTTTGGTCCTCCCCAGCCTCAATTTTTGGCAATTTTGGGGCCTACTCAGCCTAAAATTTGTCCATTTTGGGGCCTCTCCGACCTCCTTTTTGGCAATTTTGGGCCTCCTCAACCCAAATTTCTCCATTTTTGGGCCTCCCGAACCTTAATTTTTGACAATTTTGAGCCTCCCCAACCCCAATTTTCCCCTTTTTGGGCCTCAACTTTTTGGGTGGATTTTGGGGCGGGG
>NW_009710208.1:8226-10957 GCF_000703405.1 Apaloderma vittatum | reverse complement strand
CTCTCGCCGGAGAGTCGCATGTCATCTATCCAGAACCTCCAGTCCTTCGGTAAGAACCGCCTCTCGTCCCCCCAGCCCCCACTTTTCCGCCGAGCCCTTGTGCCGCAGGACGCCCCGCAGCCGTCCCGTGTCTCCCCGCCACCCCCTCTCCCGTCCGCCGTCATCCTGCCGCTGCTTTCCCCAGGGACACACCGTGTCCCCCACGGTGACACTGAGCGGGTGTTGCCATCCCCCGCTCTCCGAGGGGCTCTGCTCGTCTCCCGGCCGCCTTGTGTGGGGCGGGGTGGCTCGTCTCTCCCACTCCGCCTCCTTTCCCGGAGGAGAACGGGCCGCATCCTGCTCCGTGCTCTCACACCCCACAGCCTCAGCGCCTGGTGGAACCCCAGGCTGGGCTTTTTCTGTCCCAGAGTTGTCGTCTTGGTGGGCAGAGAGAGCCTGGGATTCATATCTTCTTGTTAAGGAATGGAATGGCTGCCTCAGTTGCCTCATCTTATCCTTCCTGACGCCTCAAAAGCTCATCTGTGCACTGCGAGAGGTGTCGCTTCTGCAGATGGAGCTACAGAGATCACGCATGTGTTGGGAAGGGTGTTGTTTCTACAGGTTGAGCTCTACAGATCGTATATGTGCTGGGAAGGGAGTTGTTTCCATAGATTGAGCTGTAGAAACGAGCGGGTCGTTTCTTTCGTGTCAGCATGGAAGTTTGCCGTGCCGTGGTTCTCCGCCTTCCTTATCTCTAGGCAACAGAAGTGAGCAAGTTCATGCTTTATATGGTACCGCTGTCAGGTTTTTGGTCTCTGTAATCTCTGGCGTGCGTGAGAGGGTTGTATTAACTGCGATTTGGGAGCAGCTTAGGAAGAGGCTGCCCAGAGGAGTTGTTTGAAGTGACCTGGTATTCGCACCCACGACGCTGGCTTATCTCCAGCCTAGAATCCTCAGCCCTGCCGAGCGATCTTCATGCCCCAGTCCCCTTTTTTCCCTTTCACCTGTACTTTGACTGAAATTTTCTGTTCTTGTTTGCCCCGCAAGCTGTGGGGCACAGTGAAATTCAGAGTGTTTTAACAAATTCTTTACTGTGGTGCTTGCGTCCTCATGCTGCTTTCTGTGCCTTCAGTGCTCTCATCGTTCTTGTTTCTGTGAGGGTCAGTCTGCCTGCAGCAGAACTACTTCTCTTCCTGTTTCTGCTGCAGTTCTACTCTTCTAGGGCATTTGTTTTGAGTGGGTGGCAAAACTCGATCAGTGTTTTTAGGTTGGAGTTTTGCATGGAAGTTTGGGAAATTGCAGTTTGCATGGCTGTTGAACCTGCGCTTTCTCAAGATTGGACTCTTCATTCTGATTAGCATTAAAAAATTATGTCTTTAAAAATTACTTAAAGTACTTCATGCTTTAAGATTTATTTGGAGCTACTGGTCAGGAAACTTGTAGGGCCCTAAAATTTCTTAATAGAATGTTAAATTATTATTTTTTTTTTGTGGAGGGCAGAGTAAGAAGTATGACTCGGAAACCCTTCTTCCTAAATGCCTGTATGTTTCATCTGTGCTAGATAAAGTTGAGTGTAGAAGAATTCAAGAACTTGCCTTCACCATCCTATAGCCAAAGCCTAAATGAATTTTATTACAATTCCCAAATAAAACTACTGACTGGCAGAAGGGTGCTGGTTTACAGACAGCCTATGACATCTGTTAGTGTCTGTCACCGTGTTTTGTTTGCAGTAGTAGCCAAGATTTACATCCTTGCCTTAAAATGCTGCTAGCTTGGTACTTGTCAGCATATAAGATTTCTGTTCCAGACCTGTAGAGGAGTGTGTGGGGATTTTTATTTGTCTGGGCTTACCAGATGATTTGATAAAAGATGCAACTTCCGTATTTCACTTAATATATATGTGGCCGTCTAAAAGTTACATCCACTCAGTGTTCTCTCAGAACCGCGTTTTCAAGTTCAGGATTTCCAGTTCTCAAGAAACGATGAAGTAAACTGATTCCGTAGCTAAAAATTGTTTCTGTCCAGGAAGGCTCTGAGGAACCAGCATGTGTGATAGTTGAGAGTGCTGTGCTGAGTTAGTAAGCTTGCCTAGTATTAAGCAAGGCTTAGTACAGCTGTAGAAAAAGTACTCAGATTTTTAACACCGTATTTGTTATACAGGAAGAAAACAGCAAGATCCTCCTCTAAATAAAGCTCTTGGCGAAGTGAGAAACTTAGAAGCTTTGTGCTTGGGTGGTTTTCCTTTGTGGGAATTAAATGAATCTTTTGTTCTCCTGTAGACCCCTTTGCCGATGCAACAAAGGGCGACGACTTACTCCCGGCAGGGACTGAGGATTACATTCACATAAGGATCCAGCAACGGAACGGAAGGAAGACACTGACAACTGTTCAGGGAATTGCAGATGATTATGACAAGAAGAAACTTGTGAAAGCTTTCAAAAAGGTGAAGCTGATGATTTTGTAATAAAGATATGTAAGGGAGGACGATAGCTTTTAGTACTAGCTAACAGAATATTTGTTTTATTTTGCTCTTGCCAGTGCACATCACTTTTAGGTTCAGGTTGATGCCTCTGTCTTTCTCAAAAACTCCTCTCTGTGTCAAGGGACACCGATATTTGCTAAAAGTTAGACGCTTCTGTTATATGAAGTAGTAACTAAAAAATATTCTGAATGCTTCATTAAAATTTCACAGCTATCTGGCTTAGTTGATGTGAAGAATAAAACAAGTTTAAAGCAAAACTGGTTTTGCATT
>NW_009710208.1:0-8195 GCF_000703405.1 Apaloderma vittatum | reverse complement strand
CCTGCTTCTGTCATGGCTGGATTACTGTTGAAGATACAGTTATTGAGCTTTGTGAGGCTGACAGTATTTATTTTGTAAGTCGAAAGGCTGTATCTTATGACTTTGTTTTCCATTCTTTAATGAATGTTGGGCAGTTCCTTCTGCATGGTGGCTAATCCTGTCTTTGCCCAAATACATTGTCAGTGGCTTAGTCTGTATCTGTAGCCATCAGCAGATAAATTCCATTTCCTCTCAAAACGAGTGTGAAATAGATCTAGCCTTTGCCTTGCCTGGCATCAGAGTTCAGTGAGCAGCTTCTGTGACAAAATTCTGCTGAAAAGACTTAGCAAGCGAAATCATCACATAACATGTCTTACTCTGTGAATGTTACTCTCTAGAAATTTGCGTGTAATGGAACTGTGATTGAACATCCTGAATACGGGGAAGTTATCCAGCTTCAAGGTGACCAGAGGAAGAACATTTGCCAATTCCTCTTGGAGGTGAGAGACTGCAGATAAATACCTAATCCTTTCTGGAAGTGCTCAAGTGACAGGTGGCACAGATGTTAATTAACCAGCTAAATATGTCCGCTATAGTTCCTTTGTATTTTTAGCCAAAATGTAAAATGACACTTCCAAAATGAGGGGAAACCTCAGGTAAGAATCAAGGCACCGTAGACTGCAGTTACCAGCTACAACACACTGCTTGTTCTCTGGCAGGGCAGCTTGAGTTCTTTGTTTGTAAAATCGAGTGTTTGATGCAAATCAGAATTTTGAGACCAAACACTACAGAGGAAAGAGGCTCACTGATGTAAATTTTAATGCAGAGATATGCATCAAAGAATAAGTGCCAGGGCTACCAAACATGTCATGTGTCTGATAAGATTTTTTTTTTTGTGTAGTCCGTTGTTGGGCTTGGACCAGAAACAATCTAGAAAGGCTGCTTGGGTATATACTGTATTGCAGTTTCTTTAATCAAATTGTGGGGTTGTGGTAACTTGTTAGCGCTGTAATCTCGTCAACTTTACTGAAATATTGTTGCTTTTCTCCTCCAGATTGGCATTGTCAAGGAAGAACAACTGAAGGTTCATGGTTTCTAAAATACCTGTACTCTCATGAAGAAACCTGCAATGTTTGGTCTTATCTAGCCTGGCTCTTCTGTGAAAAATGAATCTTTGCAGTGAATGGACTCCCCCGTTACTGGAACATTTAAAATTTGATTCAGATTTGCATGGCTGTGTGAAACACGTGTGTAGACTAGAAACACATAAGAAAACTTCAGTAAGGTGGTAATGAAGACACTTGTGAACTTCAGCACATTTCCAATGGAAATGTTTTAGCGATGATTGTTCAGTTTAGTACTCTCCACGTGACTTAAATGTGTGGGTTGTATTAAAATAGCGTGTGGTGTTGCTTCAAAATAAAAGTTTGTTCATATATTTTCTGGGATATTTGAAATGCTCTAGCTTAAGTTTTAAACTAGCACAGCAGCCTTACTAAAGAATGGCTAAGCTGTTTTGTGGCAAGTGTAGCTTGCTGCTGATCGGACAAATGGGAAAATCTACATGATGAAGTATTAGCTAATTAATCAGTAGATTAGCTTGATACGATCTAGCCCTGTAGCTGTGAGACTAGAACTTTTAAGTCTGTTGTGTAGGTGTATCCTAGTAGCAGCATGATAAGATGTAAATTGTTTGCTGAGTAACTGGATCTTCTCTAAAATTTACTGCGATGACTACGAAGCATTAGCATTAAGTACATGACAGCTAAAATAAGCTGAACTCCTTAAAGATGCAATTATTGAAAACACAGTAAACCTCTAGGTCTTGTGTCATACTCCCAAAACACTTGATGAAAACGCATGAGGTTTTATGTCTTCTGTCACCAAATGAAGGGGAAAGACACGAGGTTGGCTTCTGCCATGGCCATGCACTTAATAATTGGCAATTACAGTGCTTTAATTAGCCAGCAGCGTTAGCTGCAGAAGTAAGGAACTGGCTGTACACCAAGTTGGTTTGGTTTGGTTGGTTTGGTGTGTTTTTTTTCCTGAATGAAAAGTTTTGCTGTGATTAACAGTTAATATGGAGGGGTCTGTAGTGAGGTTTGGGTGTTGGGACGCTGATTCAGCCTGCCTTGCTAGCAGGCAAGTCTTTCAGTGTTACCTGAAGTTACAACAGGTTTGTTCTGCTGTGCTTTTCCTCAAGTTTTATCTGTAGGCATTTGGAATTCTGCTTTTTCACAGAGTCAAATTACTTCATTTGGTGGAACATGCAGATTTTACCTTCCTTGTGAGATAGACATGGAAGTTTATGCTGAAACAATTCAAAACATGCTGAGCTGGGCAACTCTATCAAAGCAGGAAATGTTAACAGAAACTTGTAATGCCACATATTTTCTGGAAAGGAAGAAAGAGATGTTTCTTTACTTCTAGGACTTACTAATAACTTAGAAAAAATAATTGATGACTACTAAGCAAACAGGAAGAATAGGCAAAGGTATATTACTTTTATAACCTGTGTCTGTACTTTGTTTTGTGTTCAGACTTGCCTTTCTGAAGGGAAATGCTCAATTTTAAGTCATTTGAACCTTTTTTTATTATTATCATTGTTAGATTTCTGAATTCAGATAGGAGTTTTATGGCAATAGCAAGAATTAGGGCAATAGTATAGAGCATTCATACAACAATTTTCTGTCAGGTCTAGAAAATTCCACCCGTAAGAATCCAGTGTCCAGTCTCTCAGTCTCCACAAATTCTGCCTGATGTTACATCTTAACTGTTCCAGAGAAAGGACGTTCCAGAAGGTTATAATGCGTTCAAGAGGAGGAGGAGGAGGGAATGCCTGCTACAAAACACGAAATACCAGGACACAGAAGGAAAATCCAAAGAGTAAATCTTAACACAAGTAGTCTTGCATGTTAGCAGAATAAAATTGTTGTGCTGCAAGTTTACCTAGTTCTGATTCATAGATGCTCAAATAATTAATCCTATGGGATTACTTAGCACTTAGTTTTTCTGGCATTTGAGAAAATGAATAACACTAACATTGCCATTTAAAGCTTGTCCTCCTGCCCCAGAGGAAAAACCAGGCAATACTCTTTCACATGAGTACTTGTGATGGTTTTTGAATTGGAAGTTAACAAATGATTAGCAAGTATCATTTATTAATGAGTCAGTCCTCATTTCAGGTGGCATCCTATTAACTTTTACTACCCAAGTTTGAGTCATTTCTCCATAGTCATTCTGCTTGGAATAAATAAGGAAAACCTTTGTTTCCTTCGTCGTTTAGAAGTCCTTTCTGATAGGAGGAAACTTGCAGTTGACAGGTGGCCTGGTTTTTATGGTTTAGTGGAGCTGGTTCTGTTTTGACCTTGAAAAAGGAAAATTAGAAGAAGAGGGAATAAAAAGTAACGCATCTGAAGTTTAAATTGGTGAGATATGTTGTGGCAACATTTTAATCTTTATAGAAGGAAAGCAGAAAGTTTTGTCCTTGAAGCATTTTAAACTAGAATGGTATCTTGGTAAGAGCCTTGTTACAAGCCCCTTGTTTACTGGCATGTTTTAGAAGAAAGGCTTCAGCAATTTTGTGTTCTATCATCTTATTCTGAAGTTTCTTTGCTGAAGCGCTGGAATAAGGTGTTGCATAAATAAATTAACTGAATTGCCTGTTCAGAGCTTATATCTGCTTAATGCAGCTGTGGAAAACGAACCCACTGCAAATTGGTGGCAGGAATTCTTGTTGGTAGAAGATGAGACTTGGTAATTTTAAGTCGGTAAGCCGCCTGCTTCCTCTTGTGTGAATCTTCAGGCCCTTGACCTTCAGCTGCAGTCTCCTAAATCTGACTGTGTTTTGGAGATGAGTGTGAAGAGGACAACTACAAATAGATGAGCAATAATTTTCTCAAGAACCTAGGAAAAGAGCCTAGATTGTGCATGCATACTATTTGTTGCTTCAGTGGCTTTGCCAGAACTTACTTCCTGTACTACACGGAAAATATTTTGTTCTCGAGAACTTTTTTGGAGAGGGAGGAGTGAACCCTGCAAGAAAAACACCATAAGAAATAAGTTTACATCTTAAGTCTATTTTCAGTAACTTAGATTCTCCTGGACTGCAAGACCTCCGTAATGTTATTTCTGGATCTCTTAAAAACCTAAATTAAACCTCTTTGAGAGTTTAGCATTTAAGGTCCTGAATATATCTACGTCCATTAGGAAACTTAAAATTGCGAAGAGCTGTTGAACCTTAGGTTTAAAATATTTTGGGGAAAATAGTAATTAAGCAGAGCTCTGCCTTTCATTCCGTACTGCTGCCCTGCTTAGAATCGGCGTGTAGTTGCCTTGAAGACGTGTACACAGACTTGCCAGTAAGTGGATATCCCTGCTGTAGCGTGATACCCTGCTTGTAGTTTTTTACAAGATCTTCTGTAACGTGCTGCACTGTTACAGGCTGTACTGCTCTAATTTCACGGTGTAGGACAGATACACCTTGAGTTCCTGGTCAGCAATTGTCTTTTCCTCAGTCTTCCTGGAAGGTTCTGGTTATGCCCTCGTTTAAAGGGGCTTGGTACTTCATTTTGCTCTGTGCAGATATGTACAGGATTGGTATTTAGCCAGTTAAAAAATGAGGGACGCCTTTTTTGTAGATTGTTTTGGGACACAGTAGGGGTTCCTGTCACTTTAGGCGAGTTTCGTGTTGACAAGTGCCACTGAGTGTTCCTCTAATTGGTATGTTAGTGCCAGAAAGGAAACAGAAGTGATCTTAAAAGGTCATACTTATTGCAGGAGGGTTATTTTCCAGTTGCCAGATTGAAAGCTCTTGACACGAGCAAGGGAAGAATGACAGTTGTTTTAGGTTTCCCGTACAGATGCTTCATGCCTGCTGTTTCCAGTTTACATTAGAGCAAATAATCTGGAAAGAGGAGTTGTACTCAGCATGCCTTTTAAATGTTCAAGTCTTAATCTGTATTGGAATATTGCTAGAGAGCTGAGACAACAAACTCTTTGGAAATAAAATGTACCAATTTTTTTTATGTATGCTTTTCTAAACAAGTGGAATTTTTTGCTGTAAAGGAGGATTTTTTTTTTTTTGGTAGTAGGTAGAAACAGTGTAATTTAGTAGTGATGTATGTGATCAGCTTTGATTTCTTCAAGAAATGCTCCATTTCCTCTTCTAAATTTCTACCCTAATCTGTACTAACCAACTTTAAAAATACTGTGACTTGTACTGGGATGTCATAGCTCTAAACCAAAACGATCATATTTGGCTTGAGGTTTAACATTTTAGTTTGAAGAGGATCATCTAATTTCTTGAATAAACAAAATACACAGTCGTTTTTAAGATTAAGCCAGTAATGTGTGCTTAAGTTTGGTCTCAGCTATTTTAAAATGTCTTGAATCTGTGAAACGTGACAGCACATTTCTGAAATTAATTTGGGGTCTGATTAAAAGTACTCGTATATAATAAATGCTTTTTTCCATTTTAAGCTATCTTTCTTATGATTATGCATCCACAAAAAACCACCCCATGATCCAGGCTCAGCTCTCCAATTGGACATGGTTGCAAGTGAAATGGTCGTGCTCCTCAAAAATAGGGTTTAGCTGTCGGATGTCGTTATAGTCCCTGTCACAGTTGGGCGGGTTCACTTACCTGAGTGTGAGTTCAGTATGAAAAAGGTCCTTAGAGAGAATATTCAAAGAAGAGTATTCTCCTTCCTTACCTACCTTTCCTCTGGGTAAGATTTTGCAGTGGTGTGAAGGAACTTTCTGATTGTTCAGCAGTGGTTTGTTTTACTTTATAAAAAATGTTGTGAACGGTGCTCTGTTGGAAAAGTAGCTGCCTGGTGCAGCTGGGCCTCACCTTGCATGCTGAGCTCTTTTTAAAGGGCAGCAAGGGGAGGGAGTCTTTTAATTACTTTTTGTCCGTCTGAGAAAAGTAGTATCCTCGCTACTTAAGGGCAGTTGGGTCCCTCTGGACACAACTTTACAGTTGTCTGCTGTTGAGATTTACAAGGGAGAAAAACAAACCCAAACAAACCTCTAGAAATCAAGGTCAACATTGAGAGCACCTGAAGACAATTTTATGTATGAAA
This sequence comes from Apaloderma vittatum, assembly GCF_000703405.1. Classification (NCBI taxonomy): domain Eukaryota; kingdom Metazoa; phylum Chordata; class Aves; order Trogoniformes; family Trogonidae; genus Apaloderma; species Apaloderma vittatum. The sequence goes on along the minus strand of NW_009710208.1, from coordinate 2,130 downwards.
GCAAGGGAATCCTGTTGCCAGCAGCTGTGATTTGCTGGGTGAGGCTGCAGGCTGCAGGAACACAAAGGAACTGTAGCAAAATGTGATGCCCCTTCAGAGCTGTCACACAAAGGTGGTGGTGATGATGTCTTACCTGGAAGTTTTTGTGTCTAGGCTGTGTTCTCAGCTCTGTTAACTCAATGTACCCCCTCTCCCCAATCACCTAAATTACAGGGGATGATCTCTCATCTTTTAGTTTCTTCCAAATCCCTGTGTGGAAGGCACAGCAGGGGCAATGAGAGCTTTAGGAAAGCACCGAGAATCTGTGAGTTGCATGTCACAGCCCCAGGATGGGCTGCTGGGCAATGCTGCAGTGCAAAACCGTAACCCAAAGGTTTGGCTCCCAGTTTCTACTTTCCGTAGCAGTTTAGTGAGCTGGCAAAGTGGCTGCTGGGAGCAAAAGGGTGGCTTTTTTTTTTCCTGTTCCTCCAGAGACACATATCAAGAGAAATTGCCGTGACATTAATAGCATTGGACAGACCATATTTTCAGAATCGCATCTTGTAGTACTGATACTGGCAAAGCATCCACTGATTTTTATTTCTCAAAAGTTCCTTTGGCCTTTATTTTGGCTAGACTTTTTCCAGTTGGTGGAAATTTGGGCTTCAGACCAAAAGATCTTGAAAACCCACCAACTCGCCTCTTTCTCTACTCTGCATGATGTTTTTCTATATAAGCAGATATAAATACTTGGGTTTGGACATATAAGCCCCAAATGGATAAACACTTCTCTTGATGTCTTCTCCTAAGAATATGTTCCTTCGTCCTCCCGTCAGAGACACATTTTTTTGGGTTCTTCCAAGATCCAGGCATGATTTAGTGCACGATTCATTTGGTTCTTGTGGGTTATGAATATTTAGGAAGCCTAAATTTACAGGGGGAAATACAAAGCAGGTGTAGATTGTACAGTCCATTTTAAAAGTGCCAGCTTAGGTGTTTCTGATTCTTTGAAGTCAAGTGTTGCCAGGCACATAGTGCATCGTATATCTAACCCTGCTTGGCTGTCCGTGGCTGTGCTCTGGTGGAAGGCTGCCTGCTCCTCCAGTTAAGAAGTGAAGGCACATCAGGAAGATTTGCTGCTGCTTCGGCTTTGCTTTGCAGGAACAAGCTGTTCAATGCTGTGGACTCTGGCCTCGTATCCCACCAGGTCACAAAGCCTTGGAGATGGAGCTGCTCTTCCCTCTGCTCCATCAGTTGTGTCTTGCCCTGCAGGTAAGATCTCCAAGTCGGGGCCCATGTCATTGTCCTCTGTAGGTAAAACACCAAGCACGGTGACTGAATTAAAAGACCGACAATGAGTGAATTAGTAACAGTAGTAGCAATGAATGAATAGTAGATCCAGCGACATGATGCAACTTGCTTGCTCTTTTGACCTCAAGGTGTTTCTGTCCTCTGGCTGACTTCCTCCCTGTTCATGTGCTTTGGTTTTAGTCATGAAATGTCTTCTTGCTTGTGTTCCTTGCACCAGCGTGAAATGTTATGTCAAGCCAGTGCTGTGTCTCTGTTATAATTTTATGAAATTAACACTAATGAATGTGAGCCGAGGAATGGGCCCCGGGGTGAATGAGGCACAAATCCTACACATTGAGTGAGATGCTTTTCCTCTGAGCTAAATTCTAATTGTTCCTTCAGCCACTGGCTTATTTATGGTCTACACGTTTGTGTCCGTTGTGTGACTGAAGTTTCACAAATAATGAGTGGGAGACTACAAGAAAAGATTTTTTAAAATACAAATTCTGCCATGGGATAATTTAAGTTTCTAGGGGGAGATAGAAGACTCCTGGACATTTCTTTTTGTTTCCAGAAGCAATTAAATAATAGGTCTCTATCAAACAAACCAGTTTTATTAGCTTGAAATATGTTTTACACACAACGCTTATGTAAATGGCCAGCTTGCTATTTCCAGTCTGTCTCTAGATGTCACTGGAAGAGACACTGAAGGCAGAAAAAAAAAAAAAACAAAACCAAAAAACAACAAACTGTAAAGCTTAGCTGGGGGAATGCTGAGGGGAAAACTTAGTAAAATTCCCAGGCGGTTGCGGCGTGAAACCGTAGCCCCGATTTCCCCTGCCCGAGAAGGCAGAAGATCCG
>NW_009710207.1:0-913 GCF_000703405.1 Apaloderma vittatum | reverse complement strand
TTTCTCTCCCGTTTTCCTCAGGTTTTCCTCAAGTTTTCTCAGGTTTTGACAAGTTTTCTCAGGTTTTCACAAGTTTTCTCAGGTTTTCCTCAAGTTTCCTCATTTTTTTTGACAAGTTTTCTCAGTTTTTTGACAAGTTTTCTCCGGTTTTCCTCAGGTTTTCTCCGGTTTTCCTCAAGTTTTCTCCGGTTTTCCTCAAGTTTCCCTCAGGTTTTCCTCAGGTTTCCCTCCGTGCCTCCCGTATTTCTCGTGTTTTCCGCGATTTGCCTCGTATTAGTCTCGGATTTCCCTCTATTTCCCTCAATTTACTTCGTATTTCTCTCAATTCTCTATTTCTCTAGTATTTTCTTCAATTCCCCTTGTATTTCTCTCATTTCCTCTCATATTTCCTCAATTTCCCTCGTGTTTCTCTCAATTCCCCTTGTATTCTTTTTAATTTTCCTCATAATTCCCTCAATTTCCCCTCGTTATTCCTCAATTTCCCTCGTAATTCCTCAATTTCCCTCGTAATTCCTCAATTTCCCTCATAATTCCCTCAATTTCTCTTCATAATTCCCTCAATTTCCCTCATATTTTCCTCAATTCCCCTCATAATTCCCTCGATTTCCCTCATAATTTCTCAATTTCTCTTCTATTTTCTTTAATTCTCTTCATCATTCCCTCAATTCCCCTTATATTTCCCTCAATTTCCCTCGTGTTTTTCACGTTTTTCTCAATTTCCCTCAGATTTATCTTGTAATTCCCCGAATTTCCCTCGATTTTCCTCAATTTCCCTCGTATTTCCCTCATATTTTCCTCAATTCCCCTCATTTTTTCCTCAATTCCCCTCATTTTTTCCTCATATTCCTTTCCTATTTCTCCCAAAATCCCTCAATTTTCTCCAATTTTCCCCAAAATCCCTCAAATTTTCCCC
>NW_009710206.1:36778-80364 GCF_000703405.1 Apaloderma vittatum | reverse complement strand
CTCAGCCTGCCCAGACGTGGCGGCCAAACACACCGAGCCGGGGATCTAGAGCGGTGAAACTCCCTTCGCGACTCCCTGTGCATGTTGTTTGTGGAAACTTCTGCAAGGCAGCTCACACGAAAAAAAAAAAAAGAAAAGAAAAACAAACAGGGCTCATTGGGTGCCTGTTATCGATCCATCGAGCGCTTTTTCAGTCTCGGGTTTCGTTACAGAAACTTGAAATAGACAAAAACGTGTAAACTCACATCCTGCAGATGTCCTGTTTTGTGAACCTGAAGTGCCTTTACTCGAGCGCTTTAAAACTAGGACTTGTGAAACACAGTTAGCTCTTCTGAGCTGCCTTCCAGTTCCTCTTGTCCTGATCTAACTTACTCTCACTTGCGTGTACCTTCTGCTCTGCCCGGCGATGTCCTAGGCAGCCTGTTTGGGGCAAGAGGTGAGAACTCCCTCCTGACTGGGCTGACGCCGCTTTTTACATCTGTGCATCTGGCTTTCGGCTTATGTGAACCTGCCCAGAAAGACGGTGCAGGGTGCTGCCAGCGATGGCAGAACGTGGCTGTGGGGTGGGTGCTGGCTTCTTAGCCACGAGCGGTGGTCTGATGCAGGGTGTGAGCACTTCAGATCCCCCCTCTGCTTTTGGATCTGTTAGGCATCAAGGACGTTTTCATGACGGCATCAAAATCTTACACATCTGTTTCTGCGTTTCTAACTGTGTCATCACAGAAAATGTGTTTCAGTTTAAAACTTGAAACCTATAGGCCCCGGGGTTGTCTCAGTTCTCTGCCGGCAGTGCTTTGCAGTTCTTGCTGTTTCTAATGAGACTGCTGAGATGGCGTGAGCAGGATGTGGCCAAGAAATGCAATTCAGTTTTTCAGCAGGGTCACTTTATCATAGTGCTTTGAGAAGCTCGTAAAAAGAGCATACAGATAAAATAAACCCACCAGACTTCTCTCATGATTCCACTGTGTTCCTAGCTTGTAACTTTTAAGTGAGGAATACTGTTGCCTAATCAGAACACTTATGAAAACTGTTCCTGCTCAGTGATTCCACATATTTGCACATCGCCCTTAGGTGTTTTCAAGACAACTTTCACAATTTTCAAAGAACTATGTTCACTTTTGTCCGGTTGCTACCTCCGTCTTTAACAGTAGCAGTTTATGCTTCAGTCATATCGGCGAACCAACACTCCCCTAGTGATGTGTTGCTGGAATCCTCTTACAATATTCTCTCACTCGATATCTAAAACCAGTTCTGTGTGCACAACTGCCAGTTACATGTATGTTGGATCTGCATTCAAGACCTGCCTGACTTGCCACTTCTGTTTTAATCTCTTCAGCTGCTTTCACCTCAGCCCCTCTAAACCTCTAGAGGGGGAGAGCCCAAGCTCCTGATGCCTCCGCACATGCTGGAGCTCTTGTCTAGGTGGTCAGGGCAGATCGAAGTCTATGTGAGGCTCAGGGTATTATCATTCAGGGCACTGAGAAATAATCCCAAATTCTGGTTTTCCTAAGCATCCAGGGGAGACTTTGATCCTGGGCTGCTCACAGGAAGGCTTGGGGCAGCAATGTAAATGGGAGGTGATAGCTCTCAGCCATGTATATGCTTAACCCCAACTCCAGAGCCAATTGTTCCTTCAGACACCACCCCAGGCCTTGTCACCAACCCCCTTAATGCCCTAAATGGCCACTTTTAGCAGCCATTCCCAAAGTTATTATGATCCTCAAAAAGTTGCATTTATTTATGCTATTTCTATATCTTGGCAGCCTATGATCTCTCTAATGCTCTCTAATCTCTCTTTTTCTTTTGCCAGATAGGACTTATCTTTCAAAATCCTCTTCTAGTGATAACAGAGATTTGTCCCCGTCTCTGCTATTTCTGCAATATCTGGTTTAATACAGAGTAGACAGTTTTCTTTCTTTCTTTTTTTTTTTTTTTTCTGGCTGCGTGTATGTTCACGATATTAATGGTCAACATTTAATTTGATTTTCACTAAGCATCCTTCATACCCTTATTGGGTCAGGGCAGCCTTCAATCTCTGCTCCTGTCATGTTGGCTAATCCATTGCAAAGCATTGGTATGGAATTGGGATTTGACTCCTGAATGACAGGTAAATCACTGAACTGCTATGTGCTGCTCTTACCATATCTATCTTGCTTCATGTGTGCCTTTAATGACATTCCACTTAACATTTTTCAGCTTCCCTTAATCTTTCTTACAGTCATGTATTTATTTTTCTAAATAATGGCCACATTAAAAACATTCAAGTCTGACAAGAGAATTGCTGAGCCTTAGGGACACATATAAGACCCAGCTCCTTTCCATCATCCAGACATTACAGCTAGAATGTTCCTGATTTATTGAGGCAGACAGAAATTGATTTCCCAAATGTAATTTAATTTTAAATTCATTGGATATTTATGAAAATGGATGCCAGATATAGAATGTATTGTCAAGAAGCAAGCAAATGTAGTAAATCCCTAAAAATAACGTAAACTCATATCATCCTATTATGTGTAAGAACATCCTCTGGAGGGGAAAACATCACCTTTGAATAAATGTTAAAACCATTCCAATACAGCAAATAGTTTTAATGTAATTTTTAAATGATTCTTAGCGTTATATATACTGTGTGCACTTACCGCATTAATAAAACTGAAAAAATACTTAGTTCATTAGATGGTCGGAAGCATAATAAGCTGTTACTGCAAATGATGCATCTAAACCTTTACAAATGCCTGAAATTTTAAATCTCTGTCAAATATAAACATTATTAAATAGTAATATGTTTGGATACTCAAGAACAGTGAAGGGGTGGGTTAACAAAATCTTCTGTCTGAAAAGAGAGTCGATGTGATACAGCCCGTTCATGAAGACTGGGTACGTATGCTTCTTTGTCTCCACTAGGCTGGGGTCTGGTTTTATGGTTTGAATGTTAAGAAGTGGTGGAAAGGGAGAGTGAAGGAGAAAGCTGTGCATAAGCTAAAGAAATTAAAAGCGAGCTTTAAAAAAATACAGAGCCACCTTTTGCATCCGCACTACTTGCACCAGGAATTGTTTTGAGTTCAAGCTGCTCCTATACAAAATTTCTCTTCTTGGAGAGCCAGCCTGCTTCCCTGAAGTGGAAGGCAATATTGGTCATCAGGAAATTTATTCTTTTGCTTTTACAACAGTACAGACATATCCTGTGTAGACATAAGGAGATGAGACTGATGATATGGAGTTAATTGCACCTCTGAGGCACAGAAAGTAGTTGGGATGAGGGGAGAGATAATAAATCAAGAAGTTGCATTTATTAATGTGAGCAGCTTGATGATTTCCAGTTCAGCTCTAGATGATAGATAGAAAACTTTTTTTTCCTAAAACATAGGGTTTTTTTTTATAAAGCAGCACATAAAAAGGGGAATCTTGGAAAGCTCATCTAAAAGCTTGATATGCGTAGGCACCAGTATTTGCATGTTTTGTGAATATTTGCATATTTACCTTCATGCAACATTTGCCCTGGGCATTTGTTGTGTTGCCACGTTTTGTGATACAAACAAAATCGTGTCTCTATAACAGATTCAGGACTCAAAGAGAAAGTCTATGTGTGTGTGACCCTGAAAATAACAGAGGAATTTCTCCAGCAGCTGTGAAACATTTGCACTGCTTTTAAGTTCAAGATGAAGACACGTACTTGTTGGTGTCCACAGATGAGCTAAGTGTTTTAATTGCCAGTACAGTTGGGAGGGAGGGCTTGCATCAGTTGTATCTGAGGAACTTCTGGTGTGGGCGACATTCAGACAGGGTTGGCCAGCTTGACATACAACTGACAGGACTGTAGTGCCCTTCTGGAGCAGCAGCTGGAGACAAGATGGGATAGCCTATAGCCTCTCAGATGGTACTGGGTGCCAAAGCAGCTGAGGGGAGCACTGGAGACCTCCTTGGGTTGACCCTCAGCAGATAGCTGATTAAATGAATCAGTCTCTAGACTCCTTTGAGTATACTGACCAAGAGCTCAATCGACTCTGTGAGCATCTGATGCCATGTGAGAGGCCATGGGATGTCCCACCTGGTTTCAGGGTACCCTTCTAGAGGGGCATCAGTTCCCATACGTCCTGTGCCACATCTGCTGGCTCCAGGGAGATGTCTCAGAGACATTGCTTTAGATATCAATGTGTAGGCAACTGAATCAAACCTTCGTTCTCCATTGGCTGTAAGAGGAATGCAGACACATTTTCTTGCATAAGCATAGGCCCTAGAGAAGATTGTGGGCACCAAAGTAATCCTCAGGGACTGAGTGGCACGGTGGAAGAGGGTCTGCAGAAGAACTAAATCTTCGCAAAGCTGTTTGTGGGGCTGGGCACCTCTCCCCAGTCCAGGTCAGCAGTGACAGATGCCTTATCTACAGGCAATTGAATTCTGCACTTCTCTGTGTGCGGGTACTTAGGTTTTGGTGTTTGCCCGCTGCACCGGTTCCGCCACCCCCAGCCCCTGCTCACTTTGTTGAACTTTGACTGAGTCCCAAGATAGAAGATGTATTTTACAAATAAATATTTTTTTTCACTAATGGGATGAAATTTTGAGAGGATTCCTGAGGCGTTAAGTGATCTTCCAGGTAAAAAACAAAGCTAGGTATTTTCCCAAGAATCTCTCTGCTTTTCTGCATAAGAATAAAGAAAACAGAAAATACTCATTTTAATGCTGATTTGAGGGGAAATTGTCATTGTCAAGGTTAATGCCATGCTTATTCCACTCCTCTTCCACCCATTCAACTTCCCTTCACTTCTTCACATTGGCTTTGCCAGGCAAATGAAGACAAACCCATCCCCCCTGAGTAAAATGGTTTAACAGTTAGGAAGTGTTTGGGCTCAGGGCTTTGAAGACCTGCTGAGGATGTTAAACGCACCAGAATACTTAATGACATTTTGCAGTTTTTTTACTTACTAATTCTCTATTTTAAATACGTTGAAATAGAAGTGAAAACTGAACAAACAGTTGTTTAGGCGGATGCTGTTAATTGTAACTGAAAGGTCTGAGACTCTAAGGTTCCTTTTCATTATTAGGCTGTTGGCTTGCTCTCCTTGTGCTGCTGCTGAGCTTCTGAGTCCCAGCATTAGCACAAATATTGTTACTAAAAATGCTCAGACAGGTCCTCTTCGTGCCAGTCTTTCAGAAACCAACTAAACACACATTTGAAATGTAAAAAGACAGAATTGAATGCAACAAAAATATATCAATCAAATCTTGCTACTGCTGCTTCTAAGAACAAGCGTGCTGTTCTTACAGGAAGTGACATGCTCTACTACTATGCGCAAGGGGTGCTGCCAAGGAGCATGCAACATGATGGGCATCTGATTATGTTATATTAGATCTGACTTTGAGCCTAGACGTCAGAGGGAGACTTCTTAGTGATGTTGGGGTTGACAAAGGAATGTTTCTCTGATTGACTCTTGATTCAAGAGCAGTTTTACACTCCTGTCAACTAGAAGAAAAGATAAATGCCCTCCTCCACAGGCACCTTAATATTCTGGATCCAGCTGTCAGGTGAGAAAGTGCTCAAAATCTCTTTCAATTTGTTTTTCTATAAACCTTATACACGTTTTCTCTCTCCCTAAACCCTGTATTCCTCTGCCTTTGCTCTGCATGAGCCTGGAGAGCCATCGTCCCACGTCCTCCCCAGAATACAAAGCACCCTCGGTGCATGACCCCACTCCTTGGCCAAATGCTGAGTCCTTTTCTTCTGCTCTGAGAGCTTGTTCTGCATGACAGTGCTTGTGTCTTAACACGTCTTTTGTGTGGCAAGTTCTGCCTGAGATTTGCTATGGATCTCCCATCGAGGTCAAAGGATGTGGTAAGTATGTCTGGATAGCTCAGCCCTGCTTTACTGTAAGTCTGAAAGAAAGGCGAAGTGCTTGGATGTGCTAAGTGTGTCATTCTCCTCTCTGGATGCTGCCTGTCACAGCTCCTGTAGCTCACTGGCTTCTCGGAGGGAAGAATGAAGGCACAGCTCCCAAATGCCTATTGGAGAATCCATACAGTCACATAAAGTGTGACTCTTATCACAGGCGTCCTTACTCCACTTTTATTCTCGCAAGGCACTGGATCAAACTGGATCTGTTGACAGATTTGAAGTTAAATGATTTTAGGTCACAGTTTACTTCTGCCAGTCTGAAGATTCAGGTTATTTCAGCTGCAACTGCTTATGTCCATGGACTTCGGCGTTGCCGAAGGCAACGTCACTGTGAGCTGTGTCTGCGAGTCGAACTGAACAAAACCCGGCAAAAGAAACTCGACTTGGTTTGGCCCCTAACGCAATATGTTATTCCATCAAAGAGGCAGAAGGAGAACATCCTTGTCCCTTTTGTTTTGTCACTACATACTTTTTTTTGTTATTTTTTTAGCCACGTGGTGGCATGTTATTCCCTTTAATTTTATCTGGTGCCTGTCTTCACTGTGCTGTGTTCAGGCTGTACCCTTTAATAGGTTATTTAAACTTTAACAGGATTATTAGATCTACTTTTTCTTAATTAATATCTCAGACTTTGCTTGGTACTTCAGTTGAGAATCAGCCCACTGAAATATCTCTGCAACTGGAAAAAGTAGTACCTGCAAAAAATTGGTTGTATTTTGGGGAATTATAGTTGCCATTGCACCCTGCATGGTACAATGAAGGTATTTCTTCCTTCAAATGTAAATGCCTGTGCAAATGCTGCTTTTCAATTAATCTGTAGTACAATTCGTTGAAGTTTAGCCAAAGAAAGACTGTGAATGGAAACACTTAAATGATACATTAGGATTTAGTTTCAGATTTTGCATTTGTTTTCTCAACCAAATGTAAAACAATTGTGTAGTGGCCCATAGGAGAGAAGATCGTACTTGGGTTTTGTTTGAGCATCAGTGTTAACGATCAGTGCTCAAGCGTTTTAGATTTCAATCTTAAATTAGCAATTTAAAGACAACAAAGAATGATTTTCATGCTTGTCAGTTCTGATTAATGTAACATTAACCCCTAGAGAACAGTATATATTGCTCCGGTACTTTATTTTAAGTTGCAAGACACCAGCTCTAGGAAACAATGAAAGGCTGTTTTGGCCTTCTTTTTCCCATTTGTTTAAAAAATTATTTTTATTTTTTTTAACTTGAATATCTAGCTACTGCTGCTATCACTCTTACTTTTGTGGGTCTTGTGATTGTTATTTTCCAAGGTATGTGACAGCAAGAGATCTCCTAAATTTCACCTCTGCCATGTTAATGTCGTTTCATTGCTTCCTACAGATCCCACCCCAGTGTCGATCTGAGCTGATCTGAGCTTTCAAGGGTAAAATCTGCTGGGAGCATGCACTGGAGATTTATATGCTTCTCCCCTGCTGAGGAAATTACAGAGGGAGGAAACAAAACCAGAATGTGAAAGTGGCACATAAAATAAGAGCAGTTTTCCTGTAGAAGCCATTGCTTTTTGATAACCACCTGTAAAAGCGAAGTTCGCTGTAATTTCCCTGGTTTTAGAAGAGCAGTTTAAGTGGTTGCTGTTCATTATACCCGATTTGGAGTTGGTGAGATAGGTATATAAGGAGGATGGTAGAGATAAGGAGAGGCCACGCAATAGTGCATTTGTCATGTGAGATGGATTAGGGTGTGAATGGGGGCCCTCTGGTTCCCCTGGTCCCTTCCCAGAGTAGGGTCAGACAGAAGTTCCATCCATATGAGAGAGCAAGGGATCTGCCATTGACATAGGTACTATCCCCCACAATGAACTGTTGAAAGCCTGGTTCTGTGTTTGCAGTGTGCTCAGTCGACTCTGTTTAAATGAGGGCTTCAAGTCAGGAAAAATAAGTTGCATTAGAAGAAGAAAGAAAAAAGGAAAGGAAAAAGGCCTTGGAAAGTTTTAGCTTTGCTAATTGCAGCAATTAGACCAACAGTTTTGTATACACACTTTGCAAAACTTCCAAATAATTCAGGTATATCCTCTGGTGGCTGCAATCTCTCTCACCCAGCAATCCCTCTGTGGGAGAAGCAAAGGCTGTAAAAACTCAGTGGGGCTATGGAAGAAAAGAACTTGAATCCCAGCTGTTGATATCTACCTGTGAGTTTCCAGGGGGCTAGGCCACATCTTTTTGCTTCTGCCACTGCCTTTCAGATCACCCCTACCAGCTCCAAGACACCGACTCATCAGTGCTGTGCCTGGACACAGGTGGGTGTGCAGGGTAGGTGGGGAGCTCCACCACAGCCCTGCCAGAGCATGAGGGGCAGTTCAGCGGCAGAGGAGCGTGAGGAAGCAGCCATTGAAGTTCATCTCCCAAGCAATGTGGCAGACTGACGGCAGCGTCCTGCTGCTTTAGGCATGGAACAAATGAGCAGCAAGAGGAAGTTCCTACAGTGAAGAGACTGCATTTTAAGATGATGATACAGACACAGGGGATAGGAGAGGAAGTGTATGGTACTAATTTGTTGTAGTTGTCATGCTCCTTGAGCTGCTTCACCTGCATGGGGCTAAGCACCAGTAATTTCTTTTGGGTGAGAGCTGGCTTCCCAAAACCTGAGGTGCCTTTCAAAAAGCCCTTACATAAAGAAAAAAAGAAAAATAATGAACATCTGGAAACATGCTGAAAAGCTAATAATGTTTTCTCCAGAGGGTGGAAGTTCCTTCCCCAGATGACAGGGAGGGGCCAGGGGAGCAGAGTGAAGGCTGGATTCCCTGTGGAAGGAGTTCAGGAGTCGGCCCCTTTCCTTGCCTGAACCTCGGCAGCAAACAAGAGTGGGGAAGAGGAGGGATGGCCAGATCCAGGAGCAGGGATGCTCCCTCAGCCGCCAAAGGCAGTCCCTGCATGAGGGAAATGTAACCTGCTCCCACTGTCTGATACATGCATGAAGGCACACATCTTCCTGCCTGCAACAACTTTCTTTTTTAAATATGTACCTGATGCTTTTTTGATAATGTTGATGCTAGGATATTTTACATTTCTATTTATTTTTCGTGATTTTTTGAGGCTCCTCTTTCCTCCACCGTTTGTTGTTCACAGGGAAAAATGTAGAAAGAAAGCACTGACTTTTGAGCCTGACCTAGGAATTTAACAATTTCTAGTTAACCAATGCTGACATTTAGCACAGTTTACTGTGCAGTCACGCAGTGCTATTGCAGCAAAGTTTTATAAAAGCTGCAATTACAAAACAGATGAGACGCTCTGGCTTACGTAGAGTAGGCGGTGATGTAATTTTTGTGGTTCTGCTGCCAAGTTAGTCAGGAATCAGGGCTTGTTGCCAACTGATGTGCTCTCTGTAGGAAGTGACAAGTTCAAGATGCCGCTATAAGAAGCACTGGTTGAAACCCCAGTACTGAGATTATTTCACCTAATATGGATAAAACTACCTCCTTAATGTACTACAACTTGAAGCAATACAAGGAAACGTCTTTCCTGTTTGTTTACTTCAAATCCTCAACAGCATTGTGGTCTTAATGAAGTCGTTGCTTGCCTCTTTTCTCTAGCTATTCTGAGATGTTTTTTTGATGCTCTACCACAGGAGCAAGTCTTTTATGCAATAAAGGTGAGAAAATACTGCAATAAAATTGGAGGACAAGATTGTGAAACCACAGGCGGTGGCAAAGGGCATTTGACAGTTACGACCTTTGAAACCACTTTGATTTTTTTAATTGTCTGGGTTTCAAAGCGATTAGGTCTTTCTGACTTTCCAGGCTTTTCACCAAAATAAATCTTTTTGGTAGGCCCCTCCTTGAAATATACACTGACCTGGAAATACAGCACTGAACTAGGTCCTCCTGTACACCTCGTGAGCCCTATTTCTAACATCTTTTTGGGTATATTCTATTTGGAGATTGGCTTATACAGCATGTGTATCCGATTTTGTTGTCTGGAAGACAATGAGATCACAAGACCACAGGTTACTTCATGTTGGAAGGGACATGAGGAGGTCTCTAGTCCAACAAGGCTTTGCTGAAGCCACAGCAGCAGCTGAGAGATCAGATGAGGTTGCTCAGGATTTCATCATGTTGGGACTTGAAAACCTCCAGGGATGGAGGCTGGACGGCATCTCCAGGCAACCCATCTTGTTGTTTGAGTGTCCTCATGGGGAAAGACTATGTCTTTATATCCTGTATGAAACTTTTTTCTTCCACCTCACGCCCATTGCCTCTCATCCTGCTGCTAACCCTCTCGTTAGTGGTTGCTGTTAGGTTCCCCCCAAAGCTGTCTCAGCTCCAGGCTGACCTGATCCCTATTGCTCAGCCTCTTCTCATGGGGCAGATACATGAGACCAGTGTGTCCTTCCAGGCTGGCCTGACCAGCAGGAACTGAGGAGGTGTGATGCAGTGCTCGTCCCATGCTCCCTGCTGCCAGCAAGGGTCTTGCCTGACTGCTGCATCCAGCTGTGGGCACTGTGATTTCAGAAACATGGTGGGCAGATGCAGAGAGCAACAAAAAAAACCTAAACTGGTCTGTTAGGAAAGGTTGAAGGAACTGGATTCACTTAAACTGTAAATGAATGGAGTATGTGTGGGGCAGGAGTGAGGGAAAATGGTAACAGAGGTCTTCTGATGGGTAGAAGTTTGTTATATTGCAGGTGGTGGTCACTTGTCCTTGATAGCCATTGGGAGGAATAAAATAGAAATTATGTGTGGTTTTCAACACAGATGAGGAAGAATATATATAGGGAAAACCACTCAAGTGAAATAAAAGAACAAGAGAGTGCTGCTCTCACACTGCAAGGCCTTAATCCTTATGAAAAAGGCGTATTTTGAGATATTTTTTTAAATATTCATTTTCTAGATGTTAAACTATGAAATCCTTATACTACAAAGTTGTGCTCCTGTATAACCTCTTCCTTGCATACCATTGCAATCTGCCAGGGCCCATCGTCATACACAGGAGGCCTCTGTGGAAGTCAGTTTTACTCTGAGTTGCTGGCAAAGCAGGTTTGTGGTGTGTGTTGGATGGTTAGTTCTTGCTCTTCAGCCTCACAGCAGGATGCACGTTGCTAACAGAACGGCTGTTTTGCTGTTGCGTCCATAAGGGATCGAGGCCTCACAATCATGGATGATATAACCCCTCTACTGAGAGACTCGAGCTAAATGAAAAACAGGGAATAAATCATCAGTACAGACAGGGAAGCAGGAAGAAAATGGAGAAGATAATACTGCTCTTGCAACTTAACGAGGCTCATAATTTCTTGGCTATGTCACCAGGAACCTCTCGAGAGCAGCAGCAGAAAGGAAATTGTTGGTAATGTTCACCACAATGCCACAGGCATTTCCTGCTCTAATTATAGATGTTGTGGCATCTTGGGCACACATGAGGGGCATTGCATGGACTTGCCAAATTGCAGTGTACAGGCCTCGAATGGTGTGGCTACTGGTGATAAACGCTGGGGCTTTCCAGAGGTGACCACTGTAGGTAGTTTGTGGTTGGAAGGATGGCAAACACAGCGAAGAGCTTTCAAACTGTCGTTTAAAGTGGAAGATAAAACCTGCAGGAGACTGTGGACATTTGCAAAAGCATCCAGGCTGTTGTATGGGAAGCAAAGCAGTCACGGTGGCTGCAGAAAACGCCTTTTTTTTGGTCAGTGTCCTCAGTTAACAAAACTATTAAAAACTAAAAATGCTTGTAATTTTTTCATTTTTGGCTCTTGCCTGCAATCTTCTTAACCACTGACCGGCGCACTTTATGAAATCCTCACGTTGGGGTGGTTTTTTTGGGTATAAACTGACCCCTGTGGGTCCACAGCTGTAGCTACAGCTGCTGCTCCCCGGTACCTGTTTGACAGATCTGTGCGGGCTCTCGCCGGGACAGCTCAAGCAGAGATTTGACACTCACCTCCAGGGAAAGGATGCTGTCTTTCAGATGTGTTTCCTTTGGAGATCTCAAAACATCTAACGACTCAGATGCCTCAGGTGTCAGGCAAAGCCGGGTTTGGACCTAGCAGGTCCAAATGAGAGGTTAATCTGGAGTGAAGGCAGCTCCTCATCCTCACTGCCAGCAGCAATTGTTCTGCACTGAATTGACCTATCCTGTGCCCTGAATTTAAGAATTTTGCATGGGGTTTTCCATCTTGCCCTGCAGCTGCTTTATGCTAGGGAGAGAATAGAGATAAAGGAATTCTGGGGACAAAAGACTTATGTCACACATTTCATATTTTTTGTGATTTACAAGCCCTTTGTTAAACTGTCTTTATCCAGGACCCCGTGGGCACAGCTTCCTCTCTGTCTCTGAAGAAGCAGGTCGATGTGGCTGCTGCCCACCTCTCCCCAGAGGACTGCCAGGGGCTCCGAGCCACTCTGCTGAGGGTGAGGCAGGAGACACATGGCGCTGCCTGTCCGCAACAAAGCCTGGGGTGAAAGCAGCTGGGAAAAGCCAAAACACAGAACCTGCACCTCTGCCAGGGCAATAGTGAACTTTTTTAAAGGTTCACAAGGGCAACCATGGTCTGGGAGGGATGCCTGGCTCTGGGATTGGGAAACTGTGAGTCCTGCGTGCAAACTGTGAAGGTTTACTGGGTGTCAGGGTGCCTGAGGACAAGAGCCAGGAAATACTGTGCTCCCAACAGCTCCGGAGGAAACAGCTGGAAGGGGAACCCTGCAGAGACTCCTTTGGCACTGGCACAGCCATGCTTTAACATCTCATGTTGAAACCTGCTCTTGTTCGGGGACGGGGGGGTGGGCGCAGACGGGGCTGGAGTCTGGGCTTCATGTGCCGAAGGCGGCAGCCTGGAAGGCAGAGGCTCAGGTGTTATATTCCTCACACAAGTGGAACGGCACCTATAAAAGTCCTTGTGCTCATGCAATCTATCATCCAAGATAAATAAGGCAGTAAAAGTAATGATGATCATCTCCACTTTATACACAGGAAAGCAGATGGCTGAGGGAGAGAAATGGCTTCTCCTAAGCCCCTGCAGGGAGTGCAGCCTCATTTCCCAAGCTGAAGTTAGCAGGTAAGTGGGTATCTCCTGGGCTAAGCGTTTTCACAGCAGGGGCACCTGCTCATTATAAAGAAACCAGACCTTCATTTATTTTGCTTCCTCATTTGTTTCATGCTTTGAATTTTAGTCTTATGGCAACTCAGTGCTTTCTTGTATATATTCTTCCAATTCCAAAAGAAGGTGTTTTGCTGACATTTATACCATATAACTGTTTCTCACCTAAAATCCCTAGAAAGTTTTAAAGTTGCTGGTCTGCGGGTATAAATGGTCTCCCTCCTCACTCCGTGCAGGATTGTAATGCATAAACCAGGGGTGACTTCTGGTTTAGAAATCAAAAGCCTAGGGTATTGCTTTTCCAGATTGAGTATCTAAATAAAAGAGGTCACATCAAGACTTCGTAACTCAGGCAAGGTAACATACGATAAGAGCTGGGAGCCAAATGGGACTGAAAAAAATGTTGATGAGTCAACTATGTGTTCATCTTCTCCACCTACTTCTCTATCTATAAATCAACTGTAAGAGGAAATAACTCCTTCTAGAGGGCTGTGCTGTCATGCAGGTGATGTATGTCCCCTCACCAGCCTGTAAGTTGTTGCAATCAGGAGAGGACTATACCTCTGACAGTCTGGTGCTGGTTAGGAGAATGTAAATATATCTTGGATTAAGTAATCTCTGGCTCTGCTTGGCTGGAAATTAGAGTTTTCCTCCAGGTCATTGCTAGTACATGTAATGCTGCCGCTATAGTTTCCTTTCTCTGCCTGGGCGCTGAGCATTTTGCAAGGGTCTGTGTGCTTCAAGTAACATCTCTGGCCTTTTTCCTGGTCACACACTTGCAGAAGACCCAGGGCACTCTCCTGTGAGAAATGATGGCTTGAGCTGAGTCTTCTTTGTGACTTCCTTCCTGAACCAGACCTTATTACCAAAATGCCACTGCAGTAGCCAGTTACTTGCTATCGTGCATACAAACTATTTTCTGCTATTTTTGACATGTTTATATGTTCGTGAATGCATTTACCATGCCTGCATAGCTGTGATGAACAGCTGGGTACGTGACACTCTCCTGCTGTCCTCTAGAGGCTGGATTCAGAAAAGCTCAGGCACTCTGCGAAGATGCATCTCTGTTGGAAACGCTTTTAAGTCAAAAGTCACAGTCACAGACTGTGAAGGCTTAGGTGACAGCACTCTCCGGTCCTCTCTCTACCCTGCTGTGATGGCTGTCTGGACACTTGGAGCCTTGCAGTGATGGCACTGACACCTTCTGTCCCTCAGCATCCATAGCCGTTACTCTTGACTTAAAAGTATTTGCACATTGGAATGGACATCATGAATCCAGAGATTAGATGGATTCATCCCCATCCCTGCTCTAAAATGGTGAGAAACTCCTTCACGTGTGACCCTCTTCACTCACAGGCCAATGCTAGCCACTACGTATGGGGCAAGATGAGTTCCCTGTGGAGGAGCAGCCAGGGCCAAAGTGGGCAGAGCAGCTTTGAAGGGCTGGGGAGGAGGCTGCAGATTGCTCTGCCTGTGAGCATCCTCCATGCTTGGTCATTTCCACCCACAGTTGGGGTTGCTGATCTGTGCAGAGCTATCACATATCCACACACTTGTTTGCAACCAAATGAGATGGCCTCTAGGCTCATTTTGGTGGCCAGCAATTTGGCTCCCCTGGTTTTCTGAAGTCTTCTGCAGCAGGGAGATCTCACTTGTGGCTTCCACAAAGCCTTCTTGATGGCTGGCCCCCTGGGTTTGAGAAACAACTCCAGTTTGCCAGGATTTGGAGACAATCGACAGCCTTCATCCTACATGAAAGATGCATTGTCATGAAGTCAGACCTTCTCTAACATACACGTAAGTGTACTATATACACAAAGGTGTTAGAAAACTTCCTAAACATGCACACTCAGCTGGGCTCAGGGTGAGCACAAGGGTACCAGGGGGTGGCAAAGCTAACGACAGGGGGGGGAGTTGGCAGTACTTGGTCATGGCAGGACGAATCAGTGACAGGATCTGTATGGGGCCAAAAAGAATCAGGCAACCATGACATCTCCCTCGTTGTTCAGTAATTTTTAGGAATAGAAATTTGGGTAACTGAATGTGCAAAACATTTGAATAGCCTAAGAAAACCCACAGTTCATAACTTTGCCGTAAGAGGGCAGTCTGAGATAACCACATGGTATCTCGCACAGACCTGAGTTTTTCTTATTTTAAAAAACCCAAAAAAACTGATAGGAATAAATGAATTGTCTAAAACCAAAGTCTTGTATTTAGGTTTAGAAGGGATTTTTGCAATTGGTGACATAGAACAAGTGTAAAAAGGGAGCATTTACAATTAAATTCCTGCTTTTTGAGACATAAAATTATGTCTGACTCCTGAACTCAGGAGGGATGAGATTCAGCTTTGTTCAGCTGTATTCTTCTACAAGGCATGAGGGAGTTTGAATATTTGCTTCAGAGGAAAAACTTCATTGTCTAATGTAGGAAGTGGACCACGGCAGTATGTGCTCATACTGAAAGAGCCGAGCTACCACAAGGCAGGGACAGGGCCCTACAGTATCTTCAAAGAAGCATTTATAAGGAGAGGTCAGGTCTCATTCTCTGTTGAGGAGATGAGGTCCTGCCAAAGGGGACTAGCAACCACGACCCTCCTAGCTCTTGCTGTGTTTTTCCCAGTGTGTTTAATCTCTAATGCTGAAAAAGCCAGCCTGGCACAGGACGTTGAAAGGTTGCCTGCTGCTTGTCTGATTGCTAGGGTCTGGAAGAGAAGAATCTCATCCTCTTTAATCTCCAACTTGTCTTCCTGTGGTGCTGGGCAAGGCGCTTGTATGCCCTAAGCATAAGCCACTGATGAATGGATTCAGGATACTTCCCGCAGCGCTGCTCAATGCCTGCTTCTTGCAGAGCGCCTTAAAATGCCACACCACCACTCTTCCATGACAGATATATAACGCACTGCCACTCCAGGCCCTGGTTGCAGTTCTTGGCCAACCTCTGGCAAAAAGAGAAGTCCAGGGGAAAAAAGGTTTAGAGTTGTGGGGCCTGATACCTCCCGAGGTACTGCTGAGGGACTGGTGAGGCACCTGGGGAAAGGACATCTTCCAAAGCTGGCTGTGAGCTTCAGCTCTAGAGTTAGGAGAGCTGGTGGGATGCCAACTCTTCTTACCTCCTTTTTTTGGTCATCACGGTGGCTCAAAGCAAGGCCAAAACATCTTTTTGCGAAAGCATCCTTTTGTTATGCTCTTTATCCAATACAGAATGCATTTCACACTTTTATTAGCTCGGACGAATACATTTTGTTCATGAAACAGCTCAAGGGCAGCTGTTCAGTCAATAAAAACTAAAGAGAGAGCAAATGTTGTTTATGTCCCAGTATCACCCTGGAGGGAAAAAAAAATCAAATCTTGGCCTCTCCTGCAAGAAGAACTATGAAGGGAGACAAACACCAGAGGCGGCTGGCAACAGTGTGACCCCAGAGCAGAGAAGCAGGCTCAAATTCAAACCACAGCAGAGCTCAAGGTGAGGAGACTGAAGCCCTGGCCTCCAGCCGTAGAGTCTGAATCACTCTCATAGAAATCGAAGAGCTGTGCTCTCCCAGCTGTGCTGTAACAGACCATCAGACTCAGAAAGCTTCCAAAGCTCACTCTGATGTTAAAGTTACCAAGCAAAGAAGTTCGAGTGGGCGCCGGGGAGATTTGTCCTCTGGTGTTGGAGAAAAAATCCGCGCACCTTATATACTGCAGAATCTCCTTGAGTATAGCTTATATTTTAAGAAAATAAAGTTCTTGTGAACCTCCCACAATCATTACAGCCTTAGTGGTTTTCTACTTCTGCATAAATTAGGTGTGCTTTAGCCAGGGCACCAAATTCTGGCTTCACGCATTGTGAAAATCAGAAGGGAGCTTTGAGTCAGGGCTGATTCCAGTTTAAGTTGCTGATTCTGGGTTTGTCCTATTTTGCCAATATTTGCTGAGGCACCTCTGGGCTGCATAAGTCCTCTGCTGCTCTGGCACAGGGAGTGTGTGAAGTCCCATCGTGTTCCCCACACAGGCCATGCACGCTTGTGCGAGCATGCTACTCCCCATGCCCGCGGACCCTGCGCTCCGGTGTCCTCAGCAGAGTTCTGCTGTCCCTCTCCTGCAGCAACAAGGTGACAAAGCTTGTCTTTTGGTAATATGCCCTTAACTTCTCCTTGCCTTGAGCTCAATCTCTCCAGTACAGGTCAACGTAGAGCTAATTTTGTCTGAGACAAGGTACTCATCTGTATGTGAATGGACAGGGCAATAGCAAGCTAAAAGTGGACTCTACCATGGCTTCTTGATGCAAAATTAGGTCTGATTTGATTTTAGCAGTTTCAGTTAAAGGTTGTTTGCTCTGCCTTTTTCAATGTTGTTTTTCAAGAATGGACACTACGGATACATAAAATATTCGCTATTCCCTCCTCAGGTCTGCTTTTACTATCACATATAATGCAAAAAATTTTGAATGATAAACCACCAGATACTAAGATACCAGATGCCAGATACCAAACCACCAGATACCAGATATAGCCTGTAGGAGGAAGGAATTCAAAACTTCCCAACCTGTTCCAATCCCAATAGTATGAAAAAAACTCCTGCCAATTTCAAGGGTTTTTAGGAGAGAAGAAGATAGGCATAAGGGGATATTTGATCCACATACTATCAGCATCTGTTTACTGTCTGTCATGGCAAAAAGAGTAAAGAGCAATGCTTTTATTTCAATAGTTTATTTCAAGATGAAATTCACAACATACAGGAATTAATTCTTGGGAAAATTTGAGGTTGATCAAATATGCTTTCAGTCTTGCTGTAATTATTATGTTAAACACAAGTGTTTAACCAGTAGTTAGAAATGGAGATGATCTTGCTTTTGATGAATAAGAGACAAATCTTTAATGACAGCAATACTTTGGCATCTCTGTCTACCATTTTACCTTTAAAACTGAGAGAGCAGCCAAATAGCTTTACAGCCCAAAGAGAGTTTGCAGTTTGTGGTAAATGCACACAGAGGCTACACAAGAGCAAACTGAATTCCTCAGTTGCATATGGGCAGATTCCTTAAATCAGTGCAGTCATGCTCACAGAAGTAAAAAATGGACCTGTCATCTCAGAGGAGCAGTTAGTCCACTGCTATGCTCCCATGGGAAAGGGAAAGGCAATTTTCCCAACAGAAGAAATTGCTCCGTAATGTGAGAGATCATTGAAATGCAAGTAACAAACCAAAACAGATGAAATATGCGCAAAGTAAATAGATCAAAGACATTGAGATAATTAATTACCAGCGGTCCAGTTCTCAGAGAAAGACCGTTCATTCACAAAGAAGGCACTGTACCCGACACTTCCCAATATTGGTGTCTACAGCACGTATTTGCTGATGTTTGTTAATGAGTAAAGACAGAATTATTATGCCAGATAACTGGCTGCTCTGAAAGTTTATGTTCTGTTATGGTAATGCCTTGGCCTACAAATAAACTTTACTACATTCATAACATTTTAGTTTAAGAAAAAGTACCAAGTTCTTTTTTGTGTTTACTAATGTGGAAGTTTTGATTTCTGTCTGCTAATCATTCGCATGTTTACACAGACATTTCAAAAGAAAACTCAACCAAATTTGAACTCAAATTCTATTAATTCTTAGGGCCTGGATACCCGTCTTTTTAATCCCATTAGCACAGTGGGAATATTTATGCTGTAAAGACCGCGAGCATGGAAAAGATGAAGCCCTGCACTAACATTGCCTCTTTGCCTGCCCACACACTGAGATGGTCTCATCCCCTAAGGAATTACTGGAATGATATAAAAAAATGCACTGAATTTATTTTGTGCTGCACACTCTGGTTGATGGGGAGCCGAGCACCTGGAAGGCATGGTAAGACTTGTGGCCACAGGGTTATTGCTGTGAGAGGGAGTGTGATATGAACCAGGTGCGAAAAGTACATTTTAGCTGCTCTGAGTCTGCGAACTCAAAGGTTTGCCAGGCGGGAGGATTTGCTGGGAGCAGGCACTAAGCTGAAAGGCACCAGGAGGAGTGAGGAGATAAAGATGCTGACTGCTATCTGGGGGTGGCACTGGGCACCTCCCTTCTTCTGGAAACACTAAGAGCTCAATTTGGCTGTAAGGTATCTAAATCTCTTTGCATTTGAAGCATCATTGGGAAGCTGCGTGTTTCTCAGAGTGTTTCCAAGAGATGCTGAGGGTGTTCAAATCCCCCGTCTCCAGCACCTTCTCCACCATGGCCTTCAGCTCCTAATTTTGACTCCCAAACACTTTACAGGGCTGGAAGTCTGGGCCCTGCGGTTTCTCGCACTCCTTAAAGGAAAGAAAAAATGCTTTCCTGAGGAGATGACCTCCTCCAGCACAAAGCTCTGTCTGGACTAGACAGTGGCAGGAACATCAGCGCAAGAGAAAGGCAAGATCTCACATGTAGGCAGATGTTAGCAATTTTGAACTTTGGACATCCCAGCTCTAGCTCTGTGTCCCCTGGAAACTCTGACTCCGCTTAGGTGAGACCATGGTCTTGTGGAGCTGCCTGAAGGTTTCTTGGTGCCATAGATTGGGATTTCACCTGCTGATGCAAGAACTGTGAGCCCACCAAAGGACAGGCCAGGTGACTGTACCAGCTGTGGAGGGAGTGGCACTAGGGGACAACAAGGGAGGGATGGGACAGCAGCCACGCTCCATGAATGCCTGGGGAGCAGGACTGGGAGAGAGGGCTGGAGAATGAAAAGGGCTTAAGGAGAGAAGGGGGACCTGAGGGAAGAGAGGTGGGGTGCTCTGGAGTGGAAAATAGCTTTGATGTGGATGCAGGAGATGGCAAGGCTTTGGGAAGGTGGAGTCCACACTGCAGTGCTCCTCTTGGGAAGCACTGGTGGCCGTGGACAAGATCGGGATGATACCTTGCAGGGAATGGAGATGCATGTGAGGGGCAAGCCTGAGCTCTGCAGCATGTGAGATGAGGACTGGGGCCTTTGGGGCAAGAAGGGTGTGGGATTCAGGAGGAAGAAGGTGATGTTGGACCGGAGTAGTCTTTCCTCCCCGTCTCCTCCCTTTTTTTCTTTCCAAAAAATACGTCAGCCATCACCTGGATGCACGCATGGATGAACAAATGGATAATTGGCAAGGGATGACTGGTTTGTCCTCTTCCAGGATTACCGCCCAAGCAATTATGTCCCAACCAACCATGTCCAAACCAGATAGGCTTCCAAGTGTTTTCCTGTGAAAATCTGTCACAGATTCTCTCTCCCTTTTAACAACATCTCAGCAACCATAAAAAACCCTGGATAAAGCACTCTCTGTCTATTTATATGAACGAGGGGGCTGCAGCATATGAGCTGTGGGACTTTGGGATTTGTATCTGGCAAAGACTCTGCCATTGTCAGTATGTAACCGTGTCTCCAGCCTTAATACTCTCCCAGAATAGTGTTCTCCCACCAGGTTACAGAGCCTAAGCCAAGGGGTTTAAGGAGTGGCAAGTGATAGGGGACAAGTGTGAAGGCTTAGTTTACTTGGTTTAACACAGACCTTTAATTTTAGCCATGGCAAATATAATAAGGCCTTTTCTTTATTTATCTATGCAGCCATGGGGCAGAAAGGGCAGAGGAGCTTAAAAGACTTATTCATGCAAGCAGGGCTGTTGTGCTAAGTCCACTATTTATACACCGCGAATGTATTTCACTCACATTAATGCAATGTGGAGGAAAATGGGTGCAAACTGTGTATCTCCATCTTTATGGCAATATAAAGGCTGAAAGTGCAACCAGAGGCCAGCAAGCTTTGTATTTTCCCTTTCACAAAATGGAAAGCTCACCTATGTACAAGGTTTGAAAGGGTTTTCTAAGCCACCTCAAAACAGAAAAGAATTGGTGCCTGTGCCTCAGAGACTGCTAAAAAATTTTCTATCATTTCTCTGCCTGTTCTGTTTTAAGCAGAATGATTTCCCAGCTACAGGAAAAGTAGTTCAAGGCAGTATTAGCATTTTTCAGGAATACCTGCATCTAGTCTCTGGCTTGCAGCAGGAAAATTAGTTTTGCTGAACTTTGGCACAATATATGCAGAACGTCTCAAGGTGTTACAAGCAGACCTTTGGCCTGTAGGTTGGTGAAACCTTGGCATAAGCACAGAAAAAAGGGAAAAATCTTTGCAAGCTGCATCTCTGAAGAGAGTTAGCTGTACCCATGAACCTTTCTGCTGTTGACACCTGTAAGTCAGAAACGAACTGGGATTTTAAGATAAGAATAACTGTAAAATCAAGGCCAAATGTAGCTGTTTTGCTTCCAGAAGCCTGTGGCAGGACTGGGGGAGGAGTGCTGTGTGACAGGATGCCACCTATTCTAAGGGGGCTCCAGCAGCCAGAAGTGACACGAGAACCCTGCCTGCAGGTCGTGCCGGGCTGTCACCAGTCTCCCCAGCACTTGGGGACACCCAGCAAATGCTGCCAAAGCTGTGACAGCCATTCAGCAGCTCTTGCAGGTGCATTTGGTACTCCACTCAGCCAGCACTGGTTCATCTGGAAGCTCAGAGCAAGGTGTCCCAGTCGTGCTCAGCCACTGGCACCGGGGA
Organism: Apaloderma vittatum; assembly: GCF_000703405.1. NCBI lineage: Eukaryota > Metazoa > Chordata > Aves > Trogoniformes > Trogonidae > Apaloderma > Apaloderma vittatum. Next base: position 58,882 of record NW_009710206.1, on the reverse strand, counting down.
CGCTCCAGCCAGGACCGCAGAGCATGTCGGATGCTACTGTGGGAATACAGAGCAGTAAAGCACCATCACATTTCCCACTCCCGCACCCCCTTTCCCTGCAGCTCTCTCACAGCCAAAAATACACTGTTAGCAGTCTGCCAGTCCTACTGGATGAGGATTCCAGAAATAACACCTTTTCCCACCCCTCCTGGCCTGGCGTAGGGTTATTTGCCAGCTCTACTCAACACAAGGACTAACCTGTGCCATGGGAACACCTATTTAAGGAGATACATTTTTAGCTACCTCTTTTCATAGCCAAAATCCCTGGAGAGAAGCCAAGATTGATTTGCAGGCACCTCTGAGCTCCTGAGAAATTTGGCTGTAGCAGAAGCACTGGGGGGTGGGGGTCAGGGTGGCAGAGGTCTGGGTTTTTTTGGCTCACAGATTTACGGTTGCTCTTTCCAGCAATCTGTTCAGAGCTACTCTGGCTCAGAAGGTACATTTGTTTGCTCAGGCATCTTTATTTTGCAGCTGATTTTTTTATTTCTGCCCTGGGTTGAACATTTCAAAAAGGTGCATGCCTAGAAGTCACTACTGGAAAGTTGCAGCCTTCCTTCTCGTCTCTTATCAAGGCTGCCGAGACCAGTACACATGTTTTTCCTACTGCTTTAAACAGTTTGAATGTATGCTAAAAATGTTAATACGTTATTGAAAGGACTGGAATTTTTCCTTCAGGTGTGATGCCTTTAGGCCATTTGTGCTTCACACACGATTACAGGTAAGGGCTTGTTACACTGGCAGAAACATGCGCTTAATGAAATGTTATTCTCCATCTTATTATAGTCAATAAGTGAGCTCAGCAGTCACTCACCTTTAACATATCCTACTTTTATCCTCAAAAGCTTTGCCCTGGAGTCAGAGCTGCAGTGAGGCTGGGGTAAGACGGAAATCTGTGCTCCAAGGAAGACAGTCTAAAGCAGCAAGGAGGCTCACCAGGAGGTCAGGGGTAACTCTCCAAAGCTCAAAGCTCGACAGCAACACGCATGGGAGGGCAGACAGCCTGTGAGTGCCAGGGCCATGCACCTCTCACCCAGGGGTCTGGCTCCCCAGCAGTGAGCCATGCCTCTCAGACACAGCCCTGGGGATCTAGTCAGTCCCTGTGGCCCAGGGGGGCCATGGGCCTGCTTCACATCAGGAAAGGTTGGTGGCACAAGTCTTTGTGCTTGTGGAAGCCTCTTACTCCTCTTGACAGCTTTGCAGAAGCTGGCTGTAAGCTGGCTGCTCTGCTCTGCACCTAATGGGTGTCCACCACAGGGATACCAGGGCTCTTTTGGAGACTTTGGCTTTGCTTTCTGGCTAGCTTTACCATCACTTGTCGTGTGGCTCTTTCAGTCTCATTGCATATTATTGGTTAAAATAATGCCATCCTGGCTCATATTCATCTCAAAGCCTCAAAGACCTATCAGACTGAGTTCTCCTGAAGGTATTGATCCGCACCCACGGACAAGGGCTGGAGTTTTGCAGTATAACTTGAGCCAGCATCAGTTTTCATTTGAGTTTCTCAATTTAGATTTAACTTTGGGCAATTGGAAGACATTAAGACAGCAAAGTGCACATTCATAGACAGTTGTGCTCAGCACGTGGGCACAGGCTTTCTCACTGGATGTTGGAAGGGTCTCATTGCATACCTACAGGCAGTGTCTTGGAGGCCAGAGCACATTCAGGGCATCAGAGCTGATGAAAAAAGTGCCACATGAAAGAAGATGGATCCATATGGCTTTGCAGAAGGGAAGGATTTTGTGGCGGATCACTGGGCTGAGCTGATCATTCCCGAACCACGCTGTGTGTCACAGAGCTCATTGACTTGGCTGGGAGGTGAGTGTTCTCCCCTCCTGCCACTCTCCTCACCCCCTTGCAGGATTGTGCCTGTATTTTGACTCCTGAATGAGTGGCCTCAGCGTGGCCAGGCTCTGGTCCCAGCCTCTCTAGCAAGTAGACCGTGTTGTTCCGCCCGTCTGCTTGCAGCTTTCGCCTTTCTTCTGTCCTCCTGCTATTCTATCACTACCACAAAATGCAGTTCTGACCTTTTTGTCCTCAGCAAGCTATTCATTTAAAATACAAATGCTGTCCTCAAACAGCAGTCATTAATATGAGGCAGCAAATTCTTCTCTTTGTTCTTTATTGTTGATTTCCCCACACTGGGAAACTGGGTGGCAGGAGAACTGCATAGCTGCAGGAGCAGCTTGCTAATTGCATACTTTCAAATACTAATTTATATGGGTTTGTTTGGTTATAAAGGGAAAAAGAAACAAGCCAGGGGGTGACAAAAAAATGTCAAGGTTATAAACCCCACAGAAGCTCTCTGGCCTGGAATTTTTATTAATTCTTTAAATGCAAATTGCAGGCTCACGGTTGCACATCCATGCCTCCCGCCGAGTCCGAGGCGCAATTTGCCCTGCAGACCTTCGGCCAGGCACCCGACCCGAGGAGCTGGGCTCTGCTCTCCGGCGCCTGGAAGCGAGGCCAGCGAGATGCCAGCCAGGCCACTGTTCCCATGGCGGGCATTGCTCCCAGCCGGCGCCCGGCTGCCTGCGGGCAGGAGCCGTCCCCTGACCCAAGAGGGGTCAGATCGTGGTGGGGGAGAAACCATTTCTGCCTTTGGGGAGCGGTGGTTTGGAGTGCTATCACATCAACGTCGGGACCTGTGATGATCTAAGAGAAGACGTGAAAGAAGGTATACATCAAGAAGTGATACTTTTTACTAAACCAAGAGGGTTGGCTGAAAAAAAAGATAAGTCTCTGGGCATCCGTGCTGAGACTGCTGCTCAGAGTTCCCCCTAGATGTGTGCACCTCTCAGATCCACCAAGAAAAGTGCTTACTAAACATGAACTGCAGGCTTTCACTGTTCAGTAATGTGACTTACAGATATTCATTTAAGTGCAGCCCTTGGGCACCAGCTCCTGCTAGGTTATGAGAGGTGGTTTTTTGAGCAGTTGTCTTTTTTGCCCACTTCCAAGTTTTTTGCCATACCTAATGTCTTCTTGTAGGTTACTTTCCACCAACTAATATCTGCCACTTTTCTTTTTAAGAGAATATTTTTAAATGCTCTCTTCTGAGAAGCTTGCAATGCCCATGCATGGTACTCACACATAGTGGTGCCATCTCTGCCTGCAGCGATCAGCTCTGTCACATTTAGACATTATTATCAGTTCTTCTCCTTCCCTGTCTCTGTTTCTTGTAAGCACAGGTTTGGAGAAGCACTCTGGCACCCCAAAACTCATCAAAACCAGAGCATCCCATGCTCACCCTCAGCACCAGCACTGCCCTTGCACCCGAGGATGGTGGCAGCCCCTGCTGCCTGCAGGGGTGTCTCCCCACAAGACTGATGTCCTTGCAAGAATACTTTGAAACGTGTGCTGAGCCACTGTGAGTGTGGCAGATAACCAGCTCTAAGGATCCGCAGCGGTGCTCCCACGTGAAGGATGTGATAGCAGCCGGTACCGGGAGGGATGTTCCCAGGGTGGTGAATATTGGAGAGATGAGCACAGCACAGAGACCCGCAGTTCACCATCATCTCAGTCAGAGCTGCCACCGTATCAGCAACTAAAGATACCAGCATGCTCCAAGGCTGTTAATGTGAGGGAGGCAAAGTCAAGGGAAAAATGTTATTAACTGTGTTATTTTGTGTCTATTTGCATGGGAAGGATAGCTATCTCTGTTCACTCTCTTGTTGTCATATAACAGAGTCAAAATGGATTTTGTTGTGTACCACTTGTGTTAAAAAAAGACATCTTCCAGTATATAATACAATAAGCCACTGTTGTTATTTCCCCCTCTGCTTAAAAAAGTTATCATGGTTGCGCGACAGCATCAATGGAAAAAAGCATGCAGGAGCACCAGCTCTCTCAAAAATAACTTATATTGTATTTCGTTGATGAGAAAAGGTCAGAGTTGTTGGCCAAGTCACACAGTTCAAGTGGGTTTACAGTGGAAAGCACCATCAACTGCAGGACTGTGTGGCTACAAACCCGATACCTAATTAAAACACATATAAAGGTTATGTTGGCTGGGAACTGATAGCTGAAGGTTGTTTCTCAGTTTATAATGGGCAACACAGTGGATCCCTTGACAGGAATCTCTGGGGGTTTTTTGAGTCATGTGATGCTTAAGATAATTGACCAATTCATTTCCTTAACTGTAAGAGGAAGGATGAGTCACTAACCTTTATGGCTCACTATTATTAAAATAATATTTATTCAAGCAGCAGCAAGGAGAGAATTGGAGTGGAGATCAATGCTCCGAAGCTTATGAGCACTAGGATAAACCCACTCTTCTGCAGCGAGTAAGACCTGTAGCACCTCTGGTTTGCAGTAGGTGACCCTTGCTGGCTCTCATACCTCTATGCTCTCTCAACGAGGGATCCTCTCTGCCCCGAGCCTGCAAGAAGTGGGCTGTGGCGGATTGCAAACCTACACTTTTAAGTTCTACCAGAGCTTTCATGAACCATGGAAAAGAGAAGGAGGGTGAACTTAAAAGCCTAGAGTTTGAAGTGCCTTGCTACCACGTATCGCTGGTTCTTAGCAGGCTTGCCTCACAGCAGCCTGGGTGCTAGTACACATGCTCCCTGGGACCCGGGTTCCTGCAGCCACATGGTGGGCTCTGCCTCTGTGGCATCTATTACTTGGTGGTGGCTTGCTTATGGAGAGGATGGGCAGTCCAGTCTTCTGGAAAATCTGTGTTGGGACTGCAGCAATTGAGTGTTGTGGTGGTCTCACCATGAGAGCATTGCCGGTCATGAAAACCCAGCCTTGCTCCTCTACTAAGTAATGTCAGAGAAGGAAAAAATGTTCTCCAAGAAAGGCAAGGGGAAAAATGCTTCTCCTCAAAGCTCCGGTCTCCCTGGAGCCCTCAGAGCCTGCAGTCCTTGGGGGAAAATGTCTTTGTGCAGCACCTAGTGTAATCCAGCACCAACATGCTGGGTGCAATTGCTGCACTGACTGCAGACGGGAAATTGGGAAGACTATAGCCCTGTTACTCCACAGCCTTTTTCCATGGATATATCTCTATAAATTACAGAAAATTAAAATGAAGATATTTCTTAAGTATAATGAAGCAACATTCAGAAGATTTCAGAAACTACATATGCATAAAAGCATGGTAACACTCACAGCCTTCTACCGCAAAGCATCAGACTTTCTTCATTGCAGTTCACTCCAAAAAAAACATCCTTAACAGAATATGAAAGCAAAATCCTTGCTTCCTTGGGTGAAGGAAACTAAGGGATTAGCCATGTAAGTTTATTTTTCAGGATGCCTTTGGATAAGCTGTCCTCTAGAATACGCTATGCTGTTAACTCACACTACAGGAAAAATAACAGTGCAGAAATTGTAGCATGAAGCAAGAAATTATCTCAGTTGTGGATTTGAGCCTGAAGCTGGCATCCAGCTGGCAGAGACTGGATGGCTATTAAATATGACAACAGTGCCAGCTAAATACCAGGATAGCCTTGTGAACAGGAACTCCTGATAGTATTTTCTCTTGTACTGTTGCTATTTTAGTTCTGTTTGTTTTCCCTCTATTTTGGATGTTTTTAAAAAATATATATATATAAAAAATGACTGCACAGCTAAAGAAAACCAAGTCCTGGAAAGAGAAGAATGAGGATGCCAGCTGGTCACTGCTTCTTTGCTTCTGGCTAATCTAACTGCTGGGTTTTTTATTTTTTCCAAATCATGGAGGGTTTAAATGAGGGGTATGGTATGTCCTCCGTGTATGTCATCATCTACCAGGTATTCAAGGATTTCTAAGGGTTTAAGCTTGCTTGCTGTTTGAATACAGGATGAAGAGCGATCCTTGCTCTCTGGCATGTGTAAGGCTTCCCTGAGGGTGGAAAGGGAGACTGGAATTTAAAGCGATTTTCATTTATTTACTATTTCCCTGTACAAAAGCCAGGAGTTTTCCAAAGCTGACTGGAGTGCAGTCACTTGTGGAGAACAACCCATGGCTGCTACCTGGGTTACGTCGGCATGTAACAATACCTGTCTGCCCCATGAATGTCAGACAAAGCTGTCATAAATCTTGAAGCCTAGCAGTAAAATTAATGGGAATTGCAGAGAGCAGGACCCTGTCAGCTTCATAATAGGTCTGTGGGTGGAAAAAAATTTCTTTTGCTTTCCTTCAGGCATTAGGCAACCCAGTTGCTGATGCTCAGTGGCTATTAACCAATTATAAGTGCTTTTTTGCTCATAAGAATTCAGTCATCACTTTTAATGTGTCAAAGTTAAATAGCCACCAGCACAGACCACGGGCAAGGGAGCAGACTCTGGTGCAGTTTGTGGCAGAAGACCCCTTGGTCGTCTCCTCCTCTTGCCCTTCAGTCTCGAAGCTCTTTGTAGTATTGCTTGTATTTTGTAATTTGCAATATTGCTTTGTCATTTCAGAGGTGACCGGGGTGCAGTGGGCGCCTGGCCTCTTCCCTCTTCTACCCCGTCCAGCTGATCTGTATCAGCCTGAGGTGGGGCGTCCTGTTTACGTCCTGGAGCAGGACTGGGAGTGCTGGCCTGTCCCGCCAGCACCACCACCGCCACCATCCCTAGTCCCCGGATCCCTAGTCCCCGTAGCGCTGCCGTGGGGCGTTGGGCTCCTCAGAGTGCCAAGGACAGGCTGTTGGTCCGTACTGCGTCGCATTGTATTTACAGCGTCTTTCGGGGTTTCTGCCGGTCACCCACTGTGACGAGGGAAATATTTTTTCCCCCTCTGCTGCATAACTTAGCTTCTCTTTCCTTGTTGTTGTTTTTTTCCTCCTGCCTTTGTAGTTGTTGGCTGCAGCCAGGGCCAAGTCACGGGGCAGGATGTGCTGCTTCTCCGGAGGTAGGGACATGCGAATAAATGACATGGCTTTCAGGAACTTTCCAGGCACTGGAGGTGATCATCTCTACTGCCAAGTTGTTAGCAAGGCTCCTGGCACAGCTCTGGCCTGCACCACTTCATCCCATCCCAGCCCTCTGGACTGTGGGCTGCCAAGGGCCAGTGGCCTTCCCAAAATATCTGTTTTGGAGGTGTTTGATGGCATAGACGGGGGTTGTTTGCACTGCAGAGCTGCTCCGGGCACATTTAGTTTGCACATACAGCTCCATGTGGGTGTCTTCAAACTCCTCACGTGGCTGTCAGCTCCATGTGTTGCAGTGACCAGGCTCAGACTCTCTTGAATTGTTCTCTGTGTTCCAGTCACCTGAGTGGCTCTGGGGGACTTTTAGAGGACCTGCTCTGCAGGCCGAGAGACAACTCCCCATTGCAGCTCTCTGGGGGAAGCGGCTGATCCAGTATGGTAGCCATGCCAAGCAAGGGGCAATGGCACCAATGGCCAAGGCTTCCTCATCTGCCACCACTGAGGTCCCTTGTCAGTAGCTGCAGAGGTGATGGTGTCCCCACTTGAGCCTCTGCTCTGTTTAACTTCCTTGGAGGGTGGGTTTAAAGCCCTACTCTTCTGTCAAGAACATCTTGGTGATGCTCTTTGAGTTACAAAAGTACCTGTGCATATTCCTGCTCCCAATCTGCCCCTGTGGGGGAGCTGGGCAGCTGTAATGGCCCCCCTGGGCTGCTCTTGGGTCTCTTCTGCAATCCTAGGGGTATCAGGGGATCCTTGCACGAGGGCCACCTGCCACCAACACCTCACATTAGGTGGGGCATATCTCCAGTCATTGTCTGTGTACTTGAAATAATGTTTCCTTATCTCCTCCAGGTGTTGTTCAGATAAAGCCCAGGTACAGATTATGCAGCAGATTTGACCACATAGGGGCCGCACAAATGCTCAAGGTCCAGATGTGAGTTGCACCTGATGCAAACAAAGGAGAGCTCTCATGAAGAGACAGAGAGAAACCTTGTTTTTTATAGGTATACATTTTAACATGGTAATGTTAAAAAATATCTCCTATTGAACTAGGTAGGGATGTTGTGTGTGGACCAGGCATGGGAAATAGAGCAAGTTATATTCTTTACTCCAGGTCAATGCCAGCCTAATGGATACTTGCTTGGTTTTGATCTGGTTTTCCTGTGTTTCAGCACCTCAGTGTGTATTGCAAGCCTAGAGCTGGATAGCATTTTGCACCTGATGGAAGGGGAGCATATTATAGAATCATAGAATGTTCGAGGTTGGAAGGGACCTCTAGAGATCATCTAGTCCAACCCCACTGCCAGAGCAGGATCCCCTAGAGCAGCCACACCGGAACGCATCCAGGCGGATTTTGAAAGGCTCCAGAGAAGGAGACTCCACAATCTCTCTGGGCAGCCTGTGCCAGTTCTCTGTCTCCTCACAGTGAAGAAGTTTCTCCTCATGTTGAGGTGGAACTGCCTATGTTCTAACTTAAACCCATTATTTCTTGTTCTATTACTGGGCACCACAGAGAAGAGATTGTCCCCTTCCTCTTGACACCCTCCCCTCAGATATTTATATAAGTTAATAAGAGCCCCTCTCAGCTGTCTCCTTTCAAGGCTAAACAGCTCCACTTCTACAGTAAATCCGTTCAGGGAAACTTCACTAATGTTGCCTTTAGGAAGCAATTTTATGCTTCTCAATAACAGCTTCTCATACAAATCTGAGGGCCTAAAATCCATGGCCTGTGCTCAGAAAGTATATATAACTTCTATGTATAAGAGTGAAAGAAGAAGCCAAAAAAGAAATGTTGGCAGTGTGAGCAAGCTGCCTGGTCAGGGGGAGCTCAGAGACATAAGCAGAGAAAACACCATCTAGGAAATGAAGCAGCGAGCAGTCGCGTGGGGATGCACATACACGTACCTGCACCCAGACCTACACCCCCCCTAGACCTCTCAGCAGCCTGATAAGCTTCTTTTATGCACCTTCTACTACTGACAGGTAGTACTGACTGTCCATGTAGAGCTTGGAGATGCCTTGGACTGCAGATCATGTTCCATGGAACAAGGCTTGGGCATGACAAAATTTTCCCTGGACAATGTGCATTAGTTGTGCTTAAGCACATGTGTCAGTTCATCACACCTGTGAGCAAAACACACCTGGAAGCAACTCAGCACTATTTTTGCTCCAAAGGACCCACCAGAGTGATGGAGTAGTGAGGAGATGGGCACAGGTGGGAGCTGGGCTGGGCACAGAGAGAGGCTCTCCCAATGCCTGAAATGGCACGTTGGCCTCTTGGCCATGCTAACGTTTTCCCATTTGCCCACAAGTTTCCCATATATAGAATATTTCCCAGCCTGTGGTCCTTGCTGAGGCATCATTGCTTTCCCTTGAAGCAATAAAATGCATGTGTGATGCTTCTGTGCTGATCTGTGGGAAAAGAGCAGCAAGAAGCTGTGACCCCTGGGTGAGGGCATACTTTGGAAACACCGTCATTAAAATATCAGCACGTCATCCCTAAAGGCCCATGGGCAGTCGATCTCCTGCCTTATCAGAGAGAGGGGTCCTTTGGATGCTGGGGCAGCAGCCACCAGACATTTTTGAGATGTTTATTCTATCCAGTGTTGATACTGAAGTCAAAATGATAACTAAAAATAAAGATTTCTTTAAAAAAAATTGCACTGTAGCTATTTGTTCCTGAGTTGCTATGTTTACCCATACCAGCCCAGCTTTCCATTTAGGCAGTCCAGTAGTACCAGATGTCCAGTCATTTTCAGCAGCATGGTCATATCCCAGAAGATTTGGCCTGCTGGAGCAACTATATTAAACATGCCTGTGATTTTCCACTGTGACTGGAAGATTGCCTTCCTCTGGCCGACAGGCCCCACGCACATGCAGCCGGCACAGCTCCTTGCCACGGCAGGAGGGCACACCGCTTCTGCAGCCCACCAGGGCTTGGTCTGTGGGAGGTATTGAGGACAGAGGAGGTGCCCATCAGTAGCACCTCCTGCGGGGTGTAGGATGTGCTGCTGGGGTCCATGGGCTGGCCAGGTGGGCTGTTGCTCTGTGGAAGGATGCAGCCAGGGGTGCAGGGGGCTTCTCCCCTGTCCCTCCTTGCCCCCACAGCCTGTAGGCATAGTTGGTGTCTGTTGAGGTTGTCCAGAGAGAAAAATGCTCTTTAACAATAAAAGCAGATGTTTCAACTAAAGACTTCTGTCCGGTCACCTTGTGCTTCCTGACGAATGGGCTGGGCAGAGGAACCCACCCTGCGGGCCCTGCAGAGGTGGGGAGAACTCACCCCATCTGCAGATGTTTACTAATGAGTAGTTGGATATGCAAGGTGACCTCTCTGAGGGAGGATGTGGGACATCTCTGAGTACAGTCTCCTCCGAGCATTCAGCTTCAGGTTAGTGAAATGGGCAGATCTGGGTGGCTCACCCTCCTTTCTTCCACTAGTAGCAATGATGGGAGAGGATAGTGGAGAAAGCTTCACTCGCACAGCAGTCTACGTATTTGGCTTAGTGTCTGGTCCTGACAACCCTCATGGTGCAGGAGTTGGGCTCGGAGAGTGCAAGGAGGGACTGAAAACCTGTTGTTGGGGCCGGGTGTTCCCCTCTCTGTGCCAAAGCATCTGCTGTGGGCTCATGTGCAAACCCACCAGGAAGAGGTGTCCTCTGAGTGCATTGGGGGAATACAGGTTTGGGACTGTACTGCCACCTAGACTTAAGGTCCGTATTGTGGTGGCAGCTGTCTGCAACAGACCCACATCCTCTCCTCCAACCCAACTGAGAGTCATTCATGTAACAGTGACAACCAGGAACCTAGGGGCTCTGGCAGCCAGACCTAGCCTCTATCACTGACTCCCAGCCTCTGCTTATATCTAGCCTCCTGCACTGGAAACAGGGATGGTTGAAGCCTCCACCATGCTTCCTTCAGCGGCAGGGAGGTGCTTGATCTTTTGGTGCAGGTGAGGCATGAGGACAGCATGGGGATATTCTAGGGGTAGCTGCTGCAGCTCGTGGTGCCACTGCCACCACTTTGGTCCCTGAAACCCTGGCACTCACCTCTGCTCTCACCAGGAGCACCATAGCCCAGAGAGGGGCAGCTCAGCCTCTGGGAAGCTGCCAGCTTTGCCTGTACCAGCAACTCTTGTCTGTAAGGCCAGAGGGGTATTTCTGGAAGAAAAGAACCTTTTGTAGATGCTGCTGCCATCTCTGGTTATGACTGAGTTGGTTTTTCTGCCACTGATTTTTGTCACAGAGCAGGACTAGTCAAGGCATTGCTACTCTTGGAGTCGTCAAGCAATGAATCTACTCTTCAGGTGAGCAGGGATAGACATCCTATTCTTTTACATGCAACAGATGGGATCAAACAGGTAAGCCAGGCATGCTGCTTCCATAAATTCAGTCAGCTGCAAAGATTTACTCTCTGAACAAGCTTTTCTTGCTGAGAAGGGTTTGGCTGGCCAGCTTGTCACTGTGAGGTGATCTCACATGGGTGGAGGGATATCCAGTTTGCCTGCTCTCACTACAGGAACATTTCTCCTTTCAGCCAAAATCCCTTCACAGAAATCTCTTACGGACAGATTTGCCCTATGGAGGCTGGTCCCTTTCCTTCATAAAACCATCAGTGCCCAGACCCAAGGCTAGGAGGGGAATCAGACAAGGTGTACAAGCAGTGTTCACCACTGGTTCTTTGCAGTGCTCAAGCCAGCTGTGACTGCAGACCTCCCGACTCACACACTCCAGCCTTCGCAATGACACACTAATCAACTAGCCGCTGCAACTGCAGTTTTAAAAAAAGCTGTGAAATAAAATGAAGCTAAAAATACCTCAAGCAGATCAAACGGTGAAGTTTTACATCAAACAGGGCTATTGGAGGCTCTGTCTCCAAGTGTCTCCACAGAGAGAGTCTCTCCCCCACCTCTCCTCCGCCGGGAAGGTGGGTGCCACTGCAGCGTGGAGCCCTGGCAGTCACTCATTAACCACTCGCCCGGGGAACCGCTTGCTCACACCGCGGGTTACGCCTCGACCCCCTGGCCGCTCATTTCTGATGCTTGACTTCACTCTGCAGTGTTTTTATAGACCTTTTGCCACAGCGCTTGTTTTCCACAGCCTTTTCCCTTTTTTTCCTTTTACAGTTTCAAACATTTCATATGTAGGAGGTAAGCCTGGTTTCTGCTGTCCCCAGCTCCCTTTTAATGGGCAACTGCTCTGCAGCTCAGCCATCAGGCCTATGTGGATGCAAGGATCTGGCCAGCTTTGAAAATATGTAGGTACAATTCCCCTTCTTATGCCTTCTTAAGACCTTAGAAGCATTCCAAAATAGAGGTGAAATGGCATTTCTGTGAGTCATCTGTGCCACTTGGCTTTTTACCACATGGTTAATTTTAATCCTCACCCAGAGAGGAAAATATCCTCTGTAGCAGCTTCTCCACATGCAGTGCCATCTTTGCTGTGCTCTTTAGTGCAGGCATGAAGACTGCATTGCCACAGGTGTAAGCAGTAACAGGAGATGAAGACGTTGAAATCATATTATATTTATTACATACATAAGATATAAAAACAAATTACCAAAACAGTATAATTTTTTTTTTGAGTCCACAGGACCTTGAAAGAAAAACACATACACAAAGCAGATTGGTAGACTTGTGAATTTTGTGGTGTTGTATGTCTTCCTTTTCTTTCCCCTCACGCTCATGAACAAAATATACTCTACGCAATGGTTTAAAGATGCTTTACAGAAAAGCTGTATTTTAGTGCTGAAAACTGCAGTAACCTGTGCTATATTCCATGCTGGTGTTAATGAGGAAGTATAATGGTCATATATATTGCAAAAAATAACACAGAAGAAAACAAATAAAATGTTCAGTTTTAAATACTAACATAAAAATAAAATAAACTCCAGGCCCACCACGAATCGCTGGTTGTGATATGCGAATGCGAGTCCTTTCTGTTCTCCGCATCCACTCCTTTTCATGCAGGCAGATTTTTTCTCCTCTGGCAATTGTATCTGTTGTCTCAAAGTCTCGTCTTCTTCCCACACTGGTTGCGAAGTCTCGCCGGAGTCCTGCCCACGGGGTCCAAGTGCTGGTCTGAAGCTGGGACTTCAGTGCAAATACTTTATCTTTCAGATTGCATCCTCAGATACGCTGAGGGGCCAGGGCCAGGCTGGCCATTCCCTTTATCCCATTAACACCATCCAACTGGGGGATCTTCAGGAGTGCTTCTGTTTCAGGGAGTTTTTTTACACGTGCCACCTTCAATCTCTTCTTTCCCCAACACAATTAGACTTCCCGCACTGCAAAGTGGCAGGTAGTAAAGTGCTTTATACAATGGAGTATTTACAGTAGAGCTAGGTTCATTTTTTTAACACTTCAAGGACAAAAGCTCAGAGATGCTGCATCCTCTGGAGCTATCGCTTCTCCGTGGCCGTGTAGTGGATGGAGAACCAGCCTCTGCTCCTCATTGCACTTGTGCCAAGGCAGATGGATTTGATTCGCTCCAGCAGCTCCATCCTTACTGGCACCAGCAGAGAATTTGGCCCCCAAAACCTTCAGCGGGGGTCATCAGGTTAAAAGCAAGCAGCACTCAGTTCTCTTTGATGGGTGTCATGCCCTGTTTCTAAAGAGCGGTCATCACTGCCACACTGCTGCCAGCGCCTGCCTGCCACCACGGCTGTCACCTTCCCCGCAGCATCCTCTGGGAGCCTCTGGAAGTCACTCAGGATCCACGCTGGCAGCACTGGCAGTGGTGTTTTGCTGCTCAGCTGTAGCTCACAGGCACGCTTTCCCTCTCTAGGGTGGCAATTTAGTCTGGGGCGATCAGCAGCTTCCAAGGAGTTGCTCCAACATCGGCACTGGAGCGAGATGAGCCTCTGCCCTTCCTTATGTTTCCCTCAATGTAATGATGAGCTGGGCTCAGCTGATCCCCTTGCAAGGAAGCTACAGGTAAGTGAGTGAAGATTGGCCAGGAAGGATTAAATTAGTCAGCGCCTACAACTCTGAATGCCTCGCTACACATTTTGGCACTATTTTCTTACATTCCAGTTTTCATCCTAGAGGTCTTCTCCTTGTGAAGGCTGTTGCATTTTGTGCACATCTAGTTGCAGTCTCTTTTCAAAATCTCCAGGACCTTTCTTCCAAGAGCTGACTTCCACTGATGGACAAAACTTTTCATGTTGACGATGAGTCTGCCCGTTCGGACATCCTCGTGCCCTGCCACAAGGTACTCCAAGCCTGCAAACCAGCAAAGAGGTCAGGGACCACACAATACCGTGCTTAAGAGGCCTATTGATGCTGCAAAGTCAGCCTGGATATCTAGTCTCATGTGAAAAAGCACTTACACAAAGAAATATTTACGTATATTGATTCTCTTACGCACATATCTGTATATCTATACCTCCATATCTATGGAAAAATGTCCCCTGTGGCACATCTGTAAGTGAGAGGCAGTATATAAAGTTTAATTTTGTTAGCTTCTAAATATAAATGGAAGCTGAACTCTGGGGACTGCACTACAAGTTTTTATACTTCATTTGGGAACTGCTGTTACCTTCCTTTGGCAGCCACCTGCCTCATCCTTCCCTGAATACACCTGGGCCAGGGAATCAGTCAGTTCAGCACCTTCCAGTAACGACACTGCAGGATGGCCCAGTGCTGGTGTCTTGCTCAAAATGCCTGGTGCCTCCTTGCAGGCAAACGCACGTCAGTCCTTGATCAGAGGCAACATTAGATCTGTCAGAGTGAGCACCCTGGAAGAGCCTGGGGTGTTGGCAGTCACACCAACAAGAGCTGCATTAATTTCTGCCTCTGACAGATGTTTTTAGAGATGTGACAGCAGGGTCTGGTGAAGCCTGACCTGGTGTCCAGAAGCTGCCAGAAAGTGCTGGATTGCGGCCCTGCACTGCTCTGCCGCAGGGCTTGGCCCTGGCATCCAGGTCTGCACTGGGCTTTCAGGACACGACCCAAAGAAAGCCTGGGGCCAGGCAATAACAGCTAAGTGGGAGAACAGAGAAAAGGTTTTGGCTTGAATTAGCTAAAGAAACACCACTACAGATCCCAATAGCCTAAACAGACCACGAATGTGCCGTAAATGTGGATATCAAGGAAGATAATCCCTCCTGTGGCAGAAGGAGCTCCCTGCCAGAGCCAGTATCCTGCTGCAGTACGCTTGGGGTACAGCGTGAGACCCCCCGGTGCCTCCTCCTCATCGCACTGCTCTGGGGAGCACCACGTGGTGGAGATGGGTTTCCCCCAGTGCTTTTGGTTGTTCCACTCCATCCTGGCCACAGCAGGGAGCCTGCTCATGGTTTTTTGAGGTTTTCATTTTGCAATTCAGAATAAAGGGAGAGTGGCCCCTAGTTAAAGACTGAGCACATTTTTCTTCAATACAATTTATCTACTTCATCTGACTTTTTGGGCACACACATCCTCTCTTCTGCCAAGTAAAAACCGGATATGTGAATGGCAGTATCACCCTTTGCAAGACGTTTGTTGTGGCCATGTGAAGCCTGCTGTTACAAACATCACTTTTCAAGGGCTCTTAAATCTATCTCCTTTGAGAGAGAAACATGGCACACACCCTCAGAGAGCAAGCAAATATTGCCATGGTGGCTGATTCAGTAGGGCTTTCTAGATTTTCAACTTGGTGTCACAGAAATGTACAATTAAAATAAATCAAGTGATGGAGATGCTGTAAGATAGGACTTGAGGCTGTGTGTTTTGCCCTGCGTTGCTGGCAGGCAGCTCTCTGCTTACTTGTGTCTCTGCTTGGCAGAGCTGAGGAGAGGGCAGAGTTCCTGGTCCCTTGCAGAAAGCTGAGACCTTTAAATCTTTCAGCTCAGTGTCCCCTCAGGAAGTCTAACCTGTCTCTGTGGGTGCATATGGAAGGGAAGGTGTGCAAAGGTAGCCTATGTCGCGTTATAGGAACTTAAGCACATTTATCATCTGAAAATGCCCTAGAGTTTTTATTTCTTGCCCAAAGCCTTTAGGAGCCTACCCTCCTTTTGCTATCCCTTTAGCACTGTGAAACAGAATAAAATATGTCTTTCTTTTTTTAATATTTATCTTTGATCTCCTCTATGTTTTGGGGAGATGTGATTTCCATTACAGCTATATGTCAGGAAATTTCTTGGCTTTTTATTTGGATGTTGTTGGTTTATCAGTGTGGAGGTCAGAAGCTCTTACTCTGCAAGGAGATTAAATCTGCTAACATAGTATTGCCAACCATTCAGAAATTAAATAAGTGAATCTTAAAGATGAATTCAGTTGATGTTTTCAAGCTTCCCATGAGGACCAAACTTCACAACTTCTTTCCAACATGGAAGATTAAATTAATTCATACTAATGGGACTCCAGCAGCTGCATTTCAAGACAATAGCAAGCTTTGCAGCGTAAATCATGAGAGCTGGCAAGGGAGTAACATCTGATGTGTCAGATGCCTGGGTTGTCCCTAAAGATGATTGCACTTCCACCCTTCTGCTGGTGCCTAAGCATTCTTCATCAATTTTTTGATTACTACTGTCTTTTCCTCCGACAGGGAAAATCAGTGGAGCTCTTCTGGAGTCAGTGGAGCCACAAAGCTGGATTGTCAGCTTCCAAGGCATTCCTTCAGGTTCATATTGAGGCAGATGCATCAGGATTTTCTTAGAATCACAGAATTATAGATTCATTTTGGTTGGAAAAGGCCGTTAAGATCATTAAGTCCACCCATTAGCCTAACCCTACCAGTCCCACTTCTACACCATGTCCCTGAGCACCTTATCTAGATGGCTTTTGAATATGTCCAAGAATGGTGATTCAATCACTTCCCTGGGCAGCCTGTTCCAGTCTTTGACAACTCTTTTAGTGCAGAACATTTTCCTAATGTCCAGCCTAAACCTCCGCTCATGTAATTTGAGGCCATTTCCTCTTGACCTATCAGTTGTAATTTGTGAGAAGAGACCAACACCCACCTCGCTCTAACCTCCTTTCGGGTAGTTGCAGAGAGCGATAACATCTGCCCTCAACCTCCTTTTCTTCAGGCTAAACAACCTCAAGTCCCAGTCGCTCCTCATTAGACATATTCTCAAGAGCCTTCACCAGCTTTGTTGCCCTTCTCTGGAACTGCTCCAGCACCTTAATGTCTTTCTTATACTGTAGCACCCAAAACTCAACAAAGGATTCAAGGTGTGGCCTCACCAGTGCTCAGTACAGTGGGACAATCACTTCTCTATTCCTGCATCTATTCCTGATGCAGGCCAGGATGCTATTGGCCTTCTTGGTCACCTGGACACACTGCTGGCTCATGTTCAGCCCACTGTTGAACAACACCTGCAGGTCCCTCTCTGCTGGGCAGCTTGCATTTGCATTGCATATGAAAAAATAAAACAGATGTATCTATTTAATTATCGATTTATTGTGTTTTACCAATATCCGAAGTCTTATTGCTCTTAAAGAGTGAAGTCCTGCCTAATGCTGTTGATTCATCTGACCCTTGCACTTGAGAAGACTTCCTGAGTACAGCTGTGCTTGCTTTCAAAGCCAAAGACGGTCACTCCGGTGGAGATGAAAGACAACTGCAAACACCTCATCAATGAATAACCTTCCTGCGTGATCCAGTCTCGCAGACAGCATTTTCCTCCCAAAGCCAGTTCCTAACGCTGCACACATAAGGGACGTCTCAGCACTGAAGTTGACGTTTTGATTGGTAATTTCCAACCCTTTATCTGAATTAGTTGGTAACTGTTGGTTTATCTCAGAGTTGTAAAGAAAGGTGTGTCAGCTGGAGCTTAGTTTTGTTCTGTTGAAGAAAATCCAGAGTCTGCATCTCCTTGTCTGCACGTACTGTTTAGCCACCACTGGTTATACTCAATTTCAGTGAAAGGAGATGAGAAAAAACTGATGCTAAACTCTCCTCTCACTGCATAAAAGAATATCTTCTAAATCTTAAGCAAATTAGTGTTACTTTCAAAAAGCCGCCTTCTACCAAGTTTAGATTAGAACTTCAGTATCATATCAAGACTCAAATTGGATTTAAACATGGTTTTATGCATCCAAATCAGCAGTAGTTTTGAAAAGATAAGTCACATAACTGTGGCATGATGCACATCTCCCACCCTTGGGGAACATATTGAGTCTGATAAATCTGTAAGACTGTTACTGTACTTGATAAAAGAGAATCACATTTTTTAAAGTCTGTAGAATGAACCAACTTTTTCTCTACAAAATTCAAATTGGATGGAGGTTGCTGTTGGAATCCAAATGATGTAACAGTCAATATTTTTAACCAACACTGGGCTGCAGTCTCGGTTCATTGGCATGAGGGGATGGAAGGGTGGGAATGAGATCTGTATAAACATGATGGGAATGTAGTGCTCGGGGAGTCAAACCTACCAGGATTGAGGATGGGACAAGTGCAGCCTCTGTTAGTCCAGGATTCGGGGTAGAGCGTCCTCTTGCCCCGGAGGATCTTCAGCTTTGTAGATTTCAAGACTTTCTTAATCTTCACATTGACTTCTGCATGGGAGCCTTTGTCATGAGCTGACAAGATCTTTGTCTTGATCACTGGGAAGACACAAATTCAAACTCAGGAATATATAAACGATTTATAACGCTCCTTTATTATTTTTTTTTTGAAAGGTCTAATGCAACTGAGGACAATTACTTCACTATAGTGGAGTTAAACTGATGATGCTCCTTGCTGGGGAGCCAGAGGTCAGCACAGCCATTGGGCAGCACATACGCTCTCATATATGTGAGGCCTCATTTTTCCTTGGAGCTCAGCAAAGATCTTGGTTTTCTTAAGCACTTTCTGAAATCAAGTGAAAAGCCTTTAAGAGATGGACCTGTAGGCTTTGGTGGCCTTGGCCCAGGCAGGCCAGGCAGCAGGCAGGGCCATGAGGGGCTGCCCTCATGTCACCTGGGCGAGGACCTCCTGCTTGGCAGAACTTCCAGATGAAGTGGCCGAGACTGAGACATTGATGGGGACTGAGGTAAATCGTGGAGTGTTTTGAGATCACGGATACCCACAGGCACACTCCCACTGCCTGGTATCCCACCTGCTGAGCCTCTGCATAGTGGAGTCTCAGGTCCTATGCATGAGACTCCTCCCAGCTGTGCTGATGCCTGCACTGGTAGGTATCACCATATTTATTCAGCACTGCACATTAGGAATCCCAGGGAAACCTCTCCTCCTACAACATAGCCTTCTGAAGCTCATGATGAGCCCTACGATTTATCTGTCTCTCCAGTTTAGCTGACATCTTTGCATATTGAAGGATAAAAGAGTGGAAAGCCCAAGTGCGCTTTAGATAAGATTTATGAACGTGTGTTTTTTGTGACTTTAAAAAATATTTCTTACATTTTGCAAGATTAAACACAGTCACTATTGCGGCCAGGGAGCAAAGCAAAGCAGAATCAGATTTTTTCCCAGTATCTCTAAGCCAGGGCTATATTTCAACAGCTGGCGGCCCCTTGAACTTCCCTTTGTGTGTGTGCTCCACAGCCTGCAGAGGTATGGGTTATCTCTCTTTGTATTTTCAACTTCAGTGTGAGATGAAACAGGTGCAAGAGACCCCTGGAAGACTGGAGGAAGGGAGTGCTACACAAAGCATTCCTTGCTCTGCTGCGGTATGAAGGAGGCAGTTCACCGGTACACACTGGTGAGGTCTTGGGAAACAAAGTGCCTCCTCTCCTTCATTTAAATCCAGTAGACGCATAGACAATATATATCACCCCATTGCAACAGCTGATACTTTGTTGACAGGGGGAAGTTTCCAATGGCTGCTGGAGCTGTTTTCTCCATGTAGTGTCTTGTGTGGTGATCACTGCCCCTCCTTACAGCCAGTGTCATTCAGGTTTAGTGATTTCTAGACTGTGCATGGGGCTGGTCTACAGACAGAGTTTAAGTGATTCATTTTTTGTAATCACGCTCTACAGTCTGTCTTGGACCTAGACAATCTCTTAAGGACACTTCCAGCTCTTGTCATCCTGTGATTTTGTCACAAGGGTATTTTGATAGGAGGAGAGGTGGGAAACAGAGCAAGACACTTCACTCACCTTGACTTGGCACTGTGATATCTATGTTTTGGAAAGGTAAGAGATCTGCCTGCAGACTAAGTAACCCATGGGTTTACTGGGACAGAGAGGCGCACACAGCAGCACCTCTCATGCTTTATATACTTGCACTGCCTCGCAGCACCTCCCTTTATGCCCCTGCCACCTCACCCGCAACTCACCGTAGGTGTACTTCATGCTGCAGAAGACCTTGGGATTCCCTAAAACTTGCTCTTTACATTCGCATTTACCTGGGGAAACAGAAGGAAGCAAATGGCTGTAGACTTTACTTAAAAGCCAGGAGCATTCTGGCAGAGCCCGGGACTTGCCAGAGGTTTTCACGTGAACAGCAAGTGTCGTGCAAAAAAAAAACACAACACCCTATTTTCAAATCCAGACTGAACATACAATCTTAGTCCAAGGGCAATTATTCCTTGTTTACAATTTGAAGAGAAGGGAAACAAAGACCTTATTATTTTGCCTTGGGATGCAAATAACAAGTATGTCTTTCCCCGTGGTATTTTCCACACCATAATGTACCAGACAAAATTCAAAAAAGGAAGCGTTGCCGAGGTTAAGGCAGACTAATGACTTCCGTGATCTTAGAACAAAGAATAACATGATATACTTATTTACGTTTAAAATTGAGTTGCCCAGACAAATGATGGAGCTTTCCCCTCAATTAACTCAATTATTGTATCTTCGAGATTTTATCACACTGCTTTCTGAAAATGGAGGAAATGACGCTTGCCTGCTTGCATGCAGTGATTACAAGGGACCACGGCTTGATGCTGTGCCACGGGGCCAACCCACCTCCTCCAGACTGGGGGGATAGGAGGGAAATAACTTCCCCAGCTGAAGCCATAGCTGAAATGCTAGGCCATCTCGAATTGCACCGTAAGCTGCAATTGATGCCAGAATTGTTGTGGGTATTGGGGAAATAAATTCTGAGAAATTTCCTAATTAACCGTCAGTGAACTGGCAAACCCCACGCTCTAAACAATATTGCTGGTTTGTCCAACATGTAGTAGTTCTAGTGAATACAGAGATATGTTTAAAACATGATGGCCAAGTAAAACCTGAGAGCATTCAGCCTTGAAAGTCAGAGCTATGAGTGCAAATTCAGGAAGGCAACGCTTGCCTAACGCCGGCTGGAGGCTTTCAGCATGGAGCATCTGCTGAAGGGGTTTGCGTGTCCTCACACTGACCAGATGAGCTGCGAGGGTTTGGAGGGGAAGGAGGTGGTCACACAGGACATTAATGGGGGAGTGTCCATCCCCTGCTGCAACTGCCATGGCGCTAATTACAAGCCAGTGCAGAAGACTATGCCTGTGCTGGCTGCTGATGGGAGGGATGATGCAGAGAAACACATGTAAAGTCCTACCGGAGTGCCGGAGAGCTGAGAAGCCTCGCTCATCCTCCCAGCCCCAGGTGGGCTCGCTCTCATTGAGCTTTGCATGGAAAGGAGGGGCTTCATTGTGCCAGGTCACGTCCGAGCTGTTGGGAGGAAAGGGAGATGGTCAGCCTTTCTCCTGGAGCCAGCAGAAAGCAGGGCCACTACCAACCCCTCCTGCGGGTACAACGTGACCACACGTCTGGGAGATGTTAAACTCAAAGGGCAGATTTGGAAAACGAACAGGTTGAATGTTGTCAGAGTGGGTGATAAATTCATTTTGGGTTTAAAATACATTAAAGGGATTTATACGCTATAAATATACCCAGTGCGGTAAAAAAGCCTGCAACATATAAAATCTGGAAAGAGAGATATTATTAAAATGTGCTGTCTTTAGAAGTCAAAACTTGACTGTAAGTCCAACACAGTCAATGTAAGCTAAGCTGCAAGAGCAACAATATTAAGCCTTTCATCTCCTCTCATTCAGATGTCCATGAGGCTCATATTTTGCTCTTGGAGAGGAAGTAACTGTGAAGGCTATGGAAAACACCCAATACGTTAACACGAGCACCGAGAGCCAAGAATCCAATGTCACTGGTGCTCTGCCACGGTGTGCCAGCCCACCTCAGCTCCCGCTCTACCCTCAGCTCCTCATAAAACCCCAAGTATTTTAAGTAATGGATATTTATTTTTCAGCCTTCATGCCACCTATAAATAAAGTTGGCACAGCAGACAGAGACTGCAGGGGTATGGCGAGGCTGGAAGCAGTGACTGGGACTCCCCAAACTCACCTGCCACTGCGGCAGGCACCCGTGCGGGGGGCG
>NW_009710206.1:33373-36752 GCF_000703405.1 Apaloderma vittatum | reverse complement strand
ACTGAAGCCCCAGTAGCCAGGGAGGCAATGGTCGCAGCGGGGCCCCGCTACGCCGGGCTTACAGGGACAGTCGCCGGTGCTGGGATCGCAGAAGGTGTGGGGGCCCAGGGGAAGCGCGGCCGATCCCAGGGGGTGGCAGGAGCACGCTGTGGGGAGACCGTGACAGGGGAGAGAGAGCATCTGTGAGTGCAAAAGTGGGACGAAGACACAGGAGATGCCTGCGAAACCACCTCTCTGCCAAGGGACAATGAAGTTTCTGCACCTTTTTTTTTTTTTGGCTCTTGACCATATAAACCTGACTGAAATCTTCTTTCAGAAACTGTATGACTTTAACTTCTGTAAGGTATCTTTAATTAGTCAGCCTACTCTGGTTTCGTGCTATGTTTTGCCAAACAGGCCTTTATAACTTTCCTTATAGTGGTTCCAAACCAGGCAAGTACCCAGAGATGTGCCTGGCTCACAGTGATGTTTAAGCAGCTGTGGGTGCTTCATTGAAAAAATGAATCAGAGCATAATTGCTTTCTAAAGCAATAACAACTGTCTTGCATCCAGGAGGTTAAAAAAACCCCTCAGAACAGTCATTTTAATTAAAGTGGAAGCTGAGCAAAAAAGTACCTTTCTGTCTTTGTTCTGATTTTCTTTTAAAGCCATCATTTAGAAATATTAAAAAAAAAAAATGAGGACACTGACAGCTCAGAGATGTACTTTTGCATATACTTCAGAACATGAATTTGCAGAGTGCATGTCAGAAACTCCAGCTGCTCTTTTTTCCTTCCCCTCAGTCTCTTGCAGCAGAATGATGCACTGGAAGCACACTGGGACACACTGGAAGAAACAGCCTTTTCACAAATCAGAAAGGATGCCCTAAAATAGGTAGTGTGAACTTTTTCTTGCCTATTTCCAAGGATTTTTTTCTGCATAAATGCAATTTGTGTCTGTTGCAATACTACATTTTTTTTCCCCCAGGGATTTTAGTCTTTTTAATCACAGGTCAGAAATGCAGTTATCAAAGGTGTGAATCAAACCTCTGTTTGGCCTGGCCAGAGGCAACACGTTGCCTTGCAGGACCAGCAGCTGAGTGACTCTTCTTCCCTCAGGGTTTGGTTCTCTGACCAGGACGTGTTATGGTCAGCCTTGTGCATTCTGGCAAGAAATTCCCTGCTGAAAGACTTTTGTTTAAAACTCCATAAACCTCATATTTCCTCAGAAAATTTTGTTTGGAGGGAAATTTTTCACCAAATTCTAATACCAGTATTTTTATTTTGCAACTGTAAAGTCAATAAAGCAGAAAGGTCACTGCATGCAGCACAACTTTTTTCTCTCATATATATTTAATTTTCCTCTGATAACATTTTTGTGGTTTCAGGGATTTGACATACCTGGAGTGTCATTTCAAAATATTAAAAGATAGATTAATATTGGCAGTTAACTTAGAGGCGACTACGATTCCAAAATCTTTGCCAAAGTAATCCCCAAATTTTCCCCACCCTTTTCATTCCCAAACAAATATAATTATATAAAATTAAAAGATTCGAAAGCCTCTCCACAAACTGCATAACTAGCTGCAGGCAGTGAACTCTGGTACCTTTAATAGCATAGTTTTCAACAGCGCTCACTGAGACTCACATACCTTTCTCCTGAAGTCTGTGAAGTGTTTTACACCTGACACATGTAGCCAAATGCTCTTTTTTCCTACTAGATGTGGTGGGTATTTCTGGCATTCCTCAGCCCCTTCAGGGGAAATATCAAGCACTTCAACTATCAGCTCTTCTATTCTTCTCCTCTGCTTCGGTCAGTGAGCTAAACCCACTGCTCAGAGAGAGATTTGGTCCTGTTTTGGTCAGGTTTCACCTGAGTTTTATATTCAACCTGGTTGTGGTTGTGGGTTTTTATGTTTTACACAATGCTTTCACGCAATATTTTTCCTAATGGAAAATTTAACGGCAGTAGCAACACCATGGTGAGGCAAGAACATTAAATTTACAAAGGTTGTCATGAAAAATACAGCAGCAAGCTCATAGGCAATTTAAATGGCAGTGAAAAATTAGAATGTTGTTGGATATAGCTTTTAATAAAAGCTGAAGAAGAGATGTGTATTGAAGGTTGGTCATTTCTACAAGGGCTGCACATCCACCTCTGTGGACCTTGTCCTTACTGGCTGCTCCCTTACGAGCTACCAAGGAGCCAACCTGCTTGCCATCAGCGGCCACAGATTGAAGCTCTTTGGTGTAGCATCTTGCATTGAGGCCCAAGATGATACTAAGTGGTGTTAATTTGAATGCTTTTGGGTGGCAAACTTACAACATGGTGACATGCTGCAGTGGGAACATGCTGAGCAGTGCAGAGACATAAAATGCAGCCCATCACTACACGCCGAGAACAGAAATGAGACTCTAGAGTTCAAACATGAGCATGTTGTACCAGCCTTGAATGAAATTAATGACCTGTGTGACCTACTGTAGGTGATCCTGCTCTGGCAGGGGGGCTGGACTAGATGATCTTTTGAGGTCTCTTCCAACCCTGAACATTCTGTGATTCTGTGATTCTGTGAAAATAGGGCCAAGTGCTTCTACACTATGGCAATGGCAGGAAAAAAAGGACTGCAAGACAGATTATACAATGCTTGGCAGCTGCAGCTACTGCTCCCTCATGGGCTGCTATGCTGAGTGTTGGTTATAGACCTTGTTTTCCTTCTTCTCCCCAGTCTGCACGTCACTGCAGCATAGAGAGCAGGAGACCCACCTCCAGGAAGGTGAGAGGAGCAGCTGAGCAGCAGATAAAACAGCTACAGTGTTGGATGGCAATTTGTGGTGGATACATGGTCAGAGAGGATGAGAGTCAGTGTGAGGATTTGGGACAGTGCCTGTCTCATGAGCCGTGGCCACCCCACCAGGGAGGCTGGAGGTTTCCATGACCAAGAGACCTCAAGTGAGAGAAGGACTGGCTGGTCACCACTAGCCTGGGACCAAGAAAAACCTTCCACAACTTATTGTTTTGCTTTCTTTTTGATTTGTAAGCAGCATCATTAAAATGCCAACTTACCATTACACAGCAATATTCTGCACATGACTTCCATGCACATATGAATTAACAGCCTCCAGTCCTGGCATCACACGTGCTGATTGGGATTGAAACCCGGAGACTGGGACTCCAGAGAAGCTAGATTTCCCCACCCTGGATTGGTGATACTGTTGTGGTTTCTTCAGCTGCCAGCTAACCTTTGGAAATGACAAATATTTACCCTCAAAACCCTACAGTTGAAAAGCAAAAACAAACTTGGCAATTATAAAACCCTATTTATGGTCTGCAATTATACTGTAGCTAAGGCTTAAAAATTCATGAGGGATGTAAAGAAAAGGACCGATAGATATGGCGGGGG